>NW_011500321.1:140232-199208 GCF_000495115.2 Populus euphratica
TTATTACTATTGTTGTTGTTGTTGTTATTGTTGTTATATTATTGTTATTTATAATTTATACAAGTAACCTCCCTGTGGTTCGACCCCGGTCTTGCCAGGTTATTTATTACTTTGACACTCCTGCACTTGGGAGAAGACATCAATCTTTTAGTCGTGTCACACCCACCAAATTTCAGATCATTTGGACTTCTAGAACTCTAGTTATGGGTAAAACTCTAAGCAGTATTTGGGCTGGATTGTAGGACATATTCAAACTTCTCTTTTGTGGCCAGAATTTGAATTTGAAAATGGAAAATTTGGATCTTTCCATACCCATAAAAGTTGTAGGCCTATTTTGTATCTTTCCAGCCATATAAATTAATCTGAAATCCAAGATCTATAGTTCTAGATATAATCCTATGACTGAACAGTGTTCGAATTTGAAGTGAATCAGTATCTCCTTTATAAGCTTAGCTTTTTCTTTGTTTTTTCACTTCTAATAGTTATTCATAACAATCAATCCTTTGAATTGTGAGAATAACTGTATTTAAAATGAGCATTTACCATAAATTAAGGGTATCTTATATTATCAGACATGCTATTATAAAACATGCTCTAGTTAAGGAGTTATTGATACCTCAAATGTAAAATGATGATATAAAACCTTGATAAAAATGTATTTTTAAGTACTAATTATTATACTAAATTTTTTAAATATAGGTATAGTATAAGATCAAAAATAGTTTTGTAAAGTCAAAAACTCAAGAACAAAAAAAAAGGTTGAAAGGAAGGTATATTTTTATTAAGTATTTATCTCTAAGCTCTATTCGCTATTTTCTCTCTTTTGTTACTTTTAAATAATGTTGAATTATAAGCCTTTAATATGTATAAAGTCCTAAATAATAAACGAATTAAACTAATATAAGAAAATCCTAATCTGAATAAGAATTGGATTCTACTGACTTGTTCCTAACCAGTCAATCAATTCAACTAATTTCTAGAAATCAGTTTACTTTCAATAAATACTCTTTTTGTGGCTCTCTCTCTCTAAAAAAAGAAGAAGAAACTCTTGTAAACCTTTGATTGATATCCTGTAACTAATAGGTATTCAACAAATCAAACACCTCATCATAGGTTGCCATATCAACATTGATGTCAGTAGTATTATTATCCATGTTTGTAAAATAGGCATGTGTAACAGTGTTAAATGTGCATTGGGTTCACACTTCGGTAGGCTATCCAAAACAGTGCCTAAGGGTGCTGGCAGCCATGCCAACAGTGAGAAAAATCGACAGAGCGCATATTTGTACAACTATAGGTTTATCAAAGGAAAATTGGTAGCATAGATCGTTGACAAATATAGGCTAGATGTTAAACTATTCAGGCTAGACAGGAAAACTCGTTAGGGTGATAGGCTGACGAGAATAGGGGCTATTGTGGAATTCAATAACGTGGACATTGTCAGCCTGCATGCAGATGTGAATTCGGTAGCGTAGATATTAGCAATCTACATGCAGATGTGAATTCAACAACGTGCCACAGCTTATACAAGTCATAGGTTCAACTTGGCATGATCTCAAAATTGGACGAAGAACTTTCTAAGGCATACGAGAGATCCAATAGTTGACGCAACACAATCTGGCAGTTGGGGCTACTAGGTGGGCATGCAAAACATAGGTTAGTGGCAGTTATGGGTGTTCTAGATTATGGGATCATGAGGGCAAAATAGGTGTTGCTCTACTTGCTGGAAAATAGGCCACTAAGATCATGGAAAACATGGGGGAGAAAGTGCCTCACTATGTCCTCAAAAATAGGGATCATAGGCGTGCCTCAAAGCCTACATATTTGTGTATAAATAGGCTGCAAAGCCTTGGCTATATACCATGCGATTTCTATACATAACATACATACTCTTATTATGTAATCCTTTATTGACGAGATAAATAAAGGTTGAGAGTTCTTTTTATATTCTTAGTGTGCTTTACTTGGTGTTTTGCATCATCACTTATGTATTCCACTTGTTTACTTAACTTGGGAAAGTAGGGTACACCTCTTGGGCAAGGGAAACACTTAGTTACAAAGCAAACATGAGTGAGATTAGTGAGGAAAGGCTGAGTCTAGCGGAGGTAAAGCTGCCATACGGGTTTATTTGTGGAGAGAAACATTTACCTTGTGACAATTAGTATAGGAGTGCGGTCATATTCTTAGCCAAATAATGAGATTGTTCTGTAGGCATATCAAAGGATTGATTTGTTAAAGTTATCATTGGGATAATTTGCTAAATTGGTGGCTGAAAGTTTTATGCCAGCAAGTATGAAGACTATTCGAGAAAGGTTGCTTTGTCTAAAAGGTTGGATGAGGGGACATTCTCGATGAAGAAGATCATTCGATTCATGATCGACTTGAGTTGGCTATGAAAATCGCTAAGAAGGTTGTTGGACAATTTATAGAACTTACAACAGAGATGAGTTGAAAGTTGCAACCTATTAATGAAGAATTGACTATCTTGAAACACTGGATCAGCTACACTGGATCCTGTCCCTCAGCTCGGCTCGAGGTTGATGACATGGCATGTGGGTCCTACTGTGTTGATGTGAATGATGATTGGTTGATGACATGGCATGCAACCTGTGTATGCTGACACAATGATGATGTCATGATGATGACATCACCATCTGGATCTCGCACGTGGGTCAGGTCATCTGGTATTCAGGTTGGGTCAGCCCATCCGGGTGAATAAGATGCGTGTAACGTGTGGCGCGCGTCTGCGCGCTTGGCCGACCACCCCACCGGCGCGTGACGGTGCGTGCGGCCATGTACGACGTCTAATTTTGACTTGTTTTTTAACAGTGACTTCATCTTTTTCTCCTCTACACAGTGGTATGGTCAAAACATAATTTTGACAACTTTTATTTTTAAGCAAAATCAAACACCACTTTAAACCATGTGCTCTAATACCAATTGTTGGGGAATCTGGCCGGTGATGTCCTGATATTTACTCATAGGAGACCAAGTACACTGACACAATATTTAATGTGGTTTGACAAATCGCCTACATCTATGGGAGAAGCCGATTTGAGCCGAGCCGCTAGCCAAGGGACAAGATCCAGTATAGCTGATCCTACGTGAACCTCACACCTTCTCCTGAGGTGTCTCCGCTCATCTTTATGCAGCGATATGATCTTGGGCTCATCTCATGGCCCTCACACCTTCTCTTTAAGGTGTTTTCGCCTTTCATAGGTAGTGGCATCCTCTTTCAACTGGAACACTTTAAAATGGCTCCAAAAATTCTCTACCACCATATGGACTATGGGAGAGATCACTACCACTAATCACATAGAAAGAGAGAGTTGTGGTACACTCCTTACAATCATCCATCTTGATTTGTATGTTTGGAGTTTCTACACCTTTCTACTTGACAACTCTACCCATATTAACTCCCTTTGGTGTCTTCGCCTTTCATCATAAGCGGTCGCCTTTTATCACATGCATTTGCACCCCTTTAATTAGGTGCATCTACAACAACTTATCTTTCCATCCTTGCATTCATTAGAAAGGTCCTCGCCTGTTGCCTTCATCCAAAGCATAAGAGACTTTCTATTGTCTAACCTTCACACAGTCTTTGCTCTAAGCTTCATCTGGGAACTCTTCTTCTCCTTGCACCTGTTGTCTCATTACAGTACCTTATTGGATCCTCCGGGTACTCCTGTATAATCTTCATGTGCCCTCGTGCAATTTCTGTTCTCTAGATTCTTCTTATTCCTTGCTTATGTTTGACAGCAGCTCATCCTATCACAACACCTATCCAAGTCAAAATAGGGTGCCAATCTTTATCCCCTTGTATTTCTCTTCCATTATTAAAGTCTTCATCAATTCTTTCCTCGAGAAATTACAGTCACCGAATCTAACTTCTTTAGAGAAATCACCACTGCATTAGGTCCTTGATCATACGAAACCCAACTGTTCCTTTGTGTCGTCATCTCGTTAGTCTTCAACAGTTTTATAACAAACTATCACATATATAAAAATAGTACTGTATGGATAATCCTTCCACTAAGTATGTTCCTAGAAAAAATTGGAGGGGTCACAACAGTCCTACTTAAAACCCAATCTCCTAGCCAGAACTTCTTAAGCCATATCTATTTATCGCATTGTCTTTCTGTATATACAACTATTTACTAGCTTTGTCGCGACTTTTCTTTGCAAGTGATCTGGAATATTTTGGTTTCATACCTCATTTCTCAATATCGGATGAGACTACCAGTACTTAGATTCATCAAGATTGGTCTTTATCAATTTCCACTCTCCACCTCAAATTGTCCATATGATCGGGTGTCCAGAGTGTCCCAATTTTGCCTTCCCTTAAGGCAATTAAAATTTCCTCACATAACAGTTCAACATATGTAATTGGGCAAACATGTGTCATTTCTTCTTCTTCATCTCCATCGACCACCATAATGATCATCAGATGCCTCCTGATTGGGCAATCTGTCTTTAATAATTCACCACTATCATTTCTGGTCTCAATTTCAACAATCGGATTGTATCATTGCATTCAAAACGATCAAATTAGCTGGAAACAAGTTTGAAATCGTCCAAATCACACTTCAGACGACTAAGATTTGGTCAAAATAATTCTACCTTGATAAATGGCCTAAATTCAATCTCAGATCCAATTGCATATAGGATCAGCTACACTGGATCCTGTCCCTCGGCTCAGCTCCAACTCGACTCAGCTCGAGGCTGATGACGTGGCATGTGGGTCCCACCATGCTGATGTGGATGCTGACTGGTCGATGACATAGCATGCAACCTTTGCATGTTGATGCAATGATGATGTCATCACCATCTGGATCTCGCACGTGGGTCAGGTCGGTCTGGTATTCAGGTTGGGTCAGCTCATCCGAGCGAAGAAGACGTGTGGCACCCGTCTGTGCGAGTGGCCAGCCACCCCGCCGACGTGTGTGACCATGTCCGATGTCTGATTTTGATGTGGTTTTCAACAGTGGCTTCGTCTCTTCCTCGTTTACACAGTGGTATAGTCAAAATACAATTTTGACAACTTTTATTTTTGAGCAAAATCAAACACCACTTTAAACCATGTGCTCTGATACCAATTGTTGGGGAATCCAACCAGTGATGTACTGATATTTACTTATAGGAGACCAAGCACACTAACAAAATATTTAATGTGATTCGGCAAATCACCTACATCTACGGGAGAAGGCATTTCTTTTATAGGAGGAGTACAAGATATACAACAATAGATGAGGAGGAATCATCCACTCTTTAGCAACTCTCAACCTCACTTTATTTCTCTCTTCTTAGTGTTGCAATGGCAGCCACTACTGGCTGCTTAACAACCCACTCTCTCCTATTTTTCTCACATCTTTGGCTATACTGTTTTTTCTCATTTTGCTCTGAAACAATGCCTCTATTTAAGGCATCAATGGTAAGACAAGATCTACAAATTATGGTATGATTTGTGGCACTAGTGGTGGCAACACATAGGTTGCACCGTTTTTGTCAATGGTGGTGCAACTATCATTGTAGTCTTCTGACAATAATAATCCTACTTTTTAGGGTAGACTACAAAGGTGTTGCCCATTAATGGCAATATCCTAACACATTCCACACAAGATCTGTTATTGTGACCCAAGCGAACCTATCAACAAGACCACCAGAATCAATTCATGGCATTAGTTCATCAAGATAAATGCTCTAAATGCTTGCATATAACCTTTTAAAATCCTGTATCATCGAATCATAAGAGTAGATAAATTCTTACTTAATCACTTCTCCTTCGAAGTTCCCTTTGTACACTGAGCATGTGAATTGATTAAAATGTGATGAAGTTTCTTTAAAAATAACGTGCCTCATACTGGCATGCGAAGTTATATGACACTACCTTGAAAGTTGTATCACATGTACTTTTGCCGATTGATGGCTAGTGATGATAAGGTCAATTATTTATTCATAAATGCAACTACTTCTCACATGTATTGGCATCGTGAAAGCTAATTTACGTTCGGATTTTGGGGGTATAATTGTTATTATTATTTTTTAAAAAAAATTATAAAAAAAAATTAGTTTTGATACTAGTGTGTTAAAATAATATAAATTTAAATTAAAGAAAAAATAAATAAAATTTATTTTTAAAAAAGTACTTTAAAAATGCTAAAACAAATAAAGTTTAAACCAATTATTTGATATAGGTTTGGGCTAAAGTTAAGTAATATTTCTGGTAAAAAAAATATATGTAAATTTTTTAAAGTATTCTTTTAATTTTAATTATAAATCAAAACTTTTATATATGCATTAAATTAAATATATCAAGAGCTATTTGTGCTAATAAATATTAAAAATAAAGTATTAACATGTCTATTTAACTTGTTTCTCTATATATTGACTAATTTTATTTTTTTAACTAAAAAATTAATATATAAGTATTATTAACTTATTTTTTAATATCGGGTAAGAAATATTACTGTAAATAAAAAAATTGATATTTATATATAATAAATTATAAAAAATCAAATACATTAATAAAAATATATAAGATTTTAAGTTAATTTTTAACCTTACATAAGGATAAACTAATATTGTAATTGCAACAATAAAATATTATATTTTTAGTTTTTATATAATAATTTTTCAAAAAAAATATATATATATATAAATAAAAATAAAAATTGCAAAAATATAAAGATAAAAAAAATACACTATACCATTTCCAGGTGAAAATACTATTTTTTACTATGATTGTTGTTATTATTATATTATTATGTAAAAATAATCTAGTTGAGACTGCAACAAAATCTCAGTAACTGTTATATAAGAGATTTTGTAACGCAAACCGATCTTTGGCCATTAAAAGAAAGAAGGATACAATACCCAGCACTCAGTGGTATAGTTTAATTAATTAGAATTAGAATTTATTATTTAAAAATTATTAGTTTAAATTTTATAAATTTTAGAGTTATTAAAATTTTATATAATTATTAAATTTAAAATTTATAAAATTAATGGAGATTCATATAAATTAGTTTAAACATTTATATTTTTTTAAAAGAAGAAGTTCCAATAAAAATCAAAAGAAAAGGGCATTATATTGATAGCCACCACCTCAAATCACACATTTGTTGGTATTCGCTTCATTACATAGCATAGCAGCCTAATCTGACGCAAGCTCATACGCTTGACCTGTTAAGATGCCTCAATCAACTTTTTTATTGATGTATGAATGTAGTGGTGAAGGCCAAGGCATGGACACCTAGTAGAGCTCCAATCCTAGGCGTGGTTTGATGACAACTTCGAGAGGGGTCTCCTTCGGCAAGGCAATGCCTGGACCTTCAATCATGTCCACAGGCAAGCCAGCAACAGTTGTTAAATCAAAACCCTGAAGGATCCTAGCAAGTGTCAGATGAACCACTATCAAGCCAAGATTTATGGCAGGGCAAGATCTTCTCCCAGAGCTAAAAGGAATGAACTCCATATTTTGACCCCTAAAATCAAGATCAGCATGGGTTGTCAAGAACCTGTCAGGTTTAAACTCGTTTGGGTTTTTCCACACACGAGGATCTCGATGTAGCTTCCATATGTTAACTACTAGTCGAGTGCCCTTAGGAACATCATAGCCACCAATAGAACAATCTTCCATGGCCTCACGTATTCCTGTTAAGGGGCCTGGAGGGTATAAGCGCAGGGTTTCTTTCACAATTGCTTGGAGGTACTTGAGGTCCTGTATATCTGATTCTTCCACCCATCTTTCTCTTCCTACTTGCTTGTCCAGCTCTTCTTGAGCAGCCTTTAGCACGGTTGGGTTGTTTAGCAATAGGGACAGCGTCCAAACTAATGTAGTTGCTGTGCTTCCTGCTCCTGTGAGGGTCAGAATCTGCAAAATTGCCACAAAACGTGTGAAACTGAAAATATTTGCAAGTCAATTAACACATGAACGCTAGCGCAATTGGTAGGAGACTGGAAGGTCTCCGCGGTCGCCCACTCACTTGCCAGCCAAAAAAAAGGTACTAAAGGCTTACAGTTGGGAAACGTACCAAAGCTGTTGCCTTGATGACAACATCACGCGAATAGCCAGAAATCTTATCAGGACCTTCGGCAAGGTTAGAGATCATCACGTCCATGAAGTCGCTCTCACGATCGCTTCCCAATTCGCCATCTATTTTTTTCTTAAGATGTTCGTCCAGCCAATTTCGTATCACGGCATCAAGTTCCTTGGCAGTCTTCTTCATAGCACTTACATGCCCCTGATAATCAAGCCATTCAAGAAATGGAATCGCATCCGACATTACAAAAATACCACTCAGATACAAGGCTTTTTTTATGGCTTTTTTGTAACGCCAGGGCTCGCTGTTCTCCTTGTCATATGTGCTGCTGCAATATCGCTTCCCGACTATTGTTCTAAGGTTTATGTTGAACGTCAAGCTTTCCAACAATTTGCTTATGTTCACCTTCGCAGGGGAGTCCACACTTCCTGCATAAAAACTGTGCAAACCTTTGATGAATGTGTCTACTTCTGATACACGGACATGCTTAAGCATTTCAAGCCGCTGATTTGATAGAAGCTGAAGAGTGGCCAGCTTTCTGACATCTCGCCAATACTGTCCATACGTAGCTAATGCAAAAGCTGCGTTGTTATAAAACATATGTTTCCCTGCTGCTATGCCTGCTCTAGTAGCCAAAACCCTGTCATTGGTGTTTAAGCAATCCTTCACTGTTTCCCAGCTACTGACCACTAGGGTTCGATGAATGCCGAACTTGAGTGAGTAAATAGGGCCATATTTATCGGCAATGGCTCCAAGGGTTTTACATGCTGGGTCTTTGCCAACTAGACTAGGGAGGTGACCAAATAACGGCCATGCCCCGGATGGTTCAGGGGCTCTGGTTGATTTTTTGCTTTCACTATTTCTGGCTAAGATTTTCCAGAAACAATAAAGGAATACCAAAATGAGAGCCTCAAGAATCATTTGGAATTGGATGTAGAAGAAATCCAGGGTGGTCCGAGAAGAAGGTTTTAATGAGCCTGAAGGTTGGGTTGGTATTTATAGACCCGTAATCCATAGTCAATTAGATTATACAACTCCTGAAAGGTGATATAAAGCACGAGTAAAGTGATAATGACAAGGTTGTTAAAAAAAAAAAATTAGCACGATATGAAAAATATAATATATATAAACTTGAATTATAAAATTATATCGTAAAATTATATGTTAATTTTTTTAACTAATTATATATTAATAATTAATCTAACCACATAACCAAATAGAATATAATTAAAACAAAAATAAAATACAAGTTGAAATAATTAAAGACCAACCTTTTTTCTTTTCTTTTATTATTACTTTTTATCAATTGATTAATATGGTTAATTAGATTGGATGTTGGTTGCTGGAAATAGCTAAAATATACTTCCTGCATGAAAAGGAAAAAACAAGTGTTCCTATTAAATTTCATTTATTATTATTTGTCTTCTAGCTTGTTACTATTTTTTTATCTGTTTTATTTGTCTTTTAAACTATTATTGTTTACGGGTTTTTAATTCATGTAATTTATATTTTTTTTCTACAAGCATGTTTATAAAATATTTAACAATCTAGT
The DNA here is from genome assembly GCF_000495115.2 of Populus euphratica. NCBI lineage: Eukaryota > Viridiplantae > Streptophyta > Magnoliopsida > Malpighiales > Salicaceae > Populus > Populus euphratica. Next base: position 149,827 of record NW_011500321.1, read on the forward strand.
ATTCTATTTATTTAAAATTTCTTATGCTTAGTTTTATATAACTAAAACAAGGAAAAAAAATACATGTTATTGTCAAATTTCATCCGTTATTATATATCTTCTAAAGTTTTATTATTTGATTGTTTATAGGTTTCTAGTTCATGTATTTTATTTTTTTGAACTAGCATGCTTGTAAAATATTTAGTAGTTTAGCATTCTATTTATCATAATTTTTTTATGTTTAATTTTATACAACTAAAACAAGAAAAAAAAAAGTTTTATTGTCAAAAATTTTCCCTTCATTCTTTTTAATTGAATTTACAGGGCAGGCAAAGAGAGCTAACCTAGTAAGAAGCAAGTCATCTTTTTTGTCCCTTCACTCTACTTTCTTGCTTGGTAGCTATCTTTAGAATCACTAGCCTGGAGGGAGATGATTCTAAAAGTGGAATTGAAGGAGCAAATCAGACTCATACAGGGAAGTAGGAGTCAACATAACATAAAGTTTAATTACACACTCATTCTATTCTACTCGAAGATAACAATTAAGAAGAACAAGCGACGGTAAGACGAGGAGATGATTTATAATTATAAGATGGGGCAATGACAAGCATGTTTAATTTAATGTGACATATTAAGTTAATGTTGAAATACTTAAATGATTTAAAAATAAATAATTGTGAAGGAGTACCGTTCACTAGTCTCCTTCCTTCAAGTAAGAGGAAGCAGTCTTAGCCAATGAGCATGTAGCTCAATTAATAGTAGGGTCTACCAGCCTCTTCCTTTGACTAGCAAACATAAAGAGAAGGGTTGTCATAATTGTCGGTCCAAAATCGAGTGGATCTCATAAGAAGCTGAAGATGCATCATAAAATACCAAGGGAAGGGTTGTCCTAGGATTCGTGCTCTTCTTTTGACTTTACCTGCTCGTGTATCACGCAGAAGGGAGAGACGTGGGGTCCATGGTTTTAGTGGCGTGGCATGATTTCCTTCCTCGCTGGACTCCCTGCCAAAGCATAGCCTAGTTTTCTTCTTCTTCTTCTTCTCTCTGTCTTAATTCGCAGTGATAAACACATGTTTCTGAACGTATTTGTCTACTTCATGTTTAAAATTAAATTAACATTAAAAAATCTATCAACTTAACATTTTGTCTACCTCATGTTTAAAATTAAATTAATTATAAGTTATTTTAATATAACTTGATCGATTTAAATGATTCAAAATCAACAAGGTTGATTGTTTAAAAAAATATAAAGATGAAACCGAGAAACAAATAATAAAATTGATTGAGAAAAGCTTCTTGATCCGATCCTTTTTTTAGCATGTGTTTAAATTAAAACATGCGGAACGGAAGTAATTTTAATATAATTTAATTAATTAAAAAATAAATTGAATGATTGTTCTGATTCACGTGGCTCAAGACATGACAAAGTAACGAGGCTGACATTTTTAAGGGCTGCTGGGACAGAAAGTTTAATTATGATTGCTCAATTATTTTGCAGCAAGTGGGGAAAAATCCAAACCCATCAATTCTGGAGACAGCTCCATGATTAATGTTTGAGAGATTATAAGCTGGAAAACGTGGCACATTTGCATCCACGCATTGTTTTGCTTCCAACAAGAACTCATGAAGATAAAGGAAAAGTAAGCAGGCAAGAAATGATGTCATCAATGTACATATTCATTACTATTTTGATAGGATTACTTTATTTTTAAAAACTTTATATCTCCAAACTGTAGAGTTGTATATTTTTTGAAAAGTTTTTATTTTATTACTTTTATTATAAAAATAGCTTACAAGACTGTTTAAATATTAAAAGAAACATTATGATTAATAAAATATTAATTAAATTAAGAATTTTAATGAACATAAGTCAAAACCAATAAGAAATATTAAAAAAAAACTAAAATAGAAGGTTGCCAGACTAATTAGAATAATTGACTAGCTAACTACCTCATATAGTTAGGTTTTTAGAGTGATGTAGAAACAATTTCAGTACAATTTAATTATTTAATAAAATAATTGAATAATATAAGGAACATATATATCACCTTTTAATTAAGTTATGCACGTGTCAATATAACATTACTAAAAAAATTTGTCCACGTTTGATAGGATACCAATTTCACATTTCATTATATATATATATATATATATATTTTTTTTTAGATTAACGTGGGTGTCCGGGCCAGCTTGCGCGCACCACGACTAATCCCACGGGCCCTGAAGTTAACGACCATGTAAGCCTCCAGTGGCCATCATATGAGCAACCAAGGACTCGAACCTGAGATCACAGAGGGAGCAAACCCCTTGATTCCAAGTCCTTACCACTTGGCCACCACCTAGATGGTTCACATTTCATTATATTGATTACGCATGAAGTGGGTCTAGGATACTTAGATTTCATAATCGAGCCATTATACGATGGTTTTTCCATGTTTTAGATTAATAAGATTGTTGAAAATTAGTTTCATGAGGTTTGAAAATTTAAATAAAATTTTTTTTTAAAAAAAATATGTTCCGGAAATTGCTTTCTAGCAACAAGCCTACATATAATTAATATTTTTCTAATTGATATGAACAACTAATAAAGTGTTTTTTTAATGCAAATATAAAAATACTATAAATACAATGATCACAACACCATATTTTTCTTGTAAGCCCAAAAACTATTTAATAGTGAATTGTCCGAGGGCTTAACAACAAGCTTTAAGACATGATGAAAAAATCTTGAGGGGTATAACTTAGCTGATTAGATTCTAGATTTGTTTTTAAAAAATCATCACTTTGAATCTCACAAACCTCAAAGCCATTAGAGACTTACATTGTCGTTAGCTTTAGAGCCTGTGAAATTTGTGAAGGTGCACACAAGTTGGTTCGGGTATCCATATTAATAAAAAAAAATAGATATGACAAAGGATGATTGGTTAACAATTAAGAATCTCCACCCGTTTTTTTATATGGTGACAGGAATGAAGAATTTTGTTGACAATATATTAAATTTACTAATTTCTCAAATCTATTTTGTTACTTTTTCAAACCTCCAATAACCCAACTTTAAGATAAATGGATAGATTTGGTATGGATGGAAAGAAAAAAAAATCAAGAAAAAAAATTGTAAAAAGAAAAAGAAAAGAAAGTCATGGGTCTGTGTTGGACAGACCAAGCACATGTACTTAAGTCATGCTTTAAAGTTTGACTATTAAAAGAATTAATAATGCAAAAATTTAAAGGGAATTAACAAGGTAAAGTAAATTAATTACCTGAAATAATTGTATTTAAAGATTGCACCAACATCATTAATACAATTTATAAACAATCAGTTGAGATTTTTTAACTTTCACCAAATTCTACAAAAACATAAATTAAAAGATAAGATTAAACATATGTAAATAAATGATATTATAAAATAATTAAATTTAAATTTGTAAAAGAAATTACATAACCCAATCATCTTAAAATTTTTAATATAATCAATGAAAGTTCAAATATTAATTGAAATTGATGTCAAACTCAATTAGTCTGACATTAAAAAAGTCTAAAACCTACAACCAGGCTTATAAATGTTGAAATTGGTATGCAAAACCAAAATATATAGGTTACGAGGAGCTCTATATAGTAACTTTCAATAGCTCTTTCTTGCGTTATTCTTCATTAGAAGGGAGTTGATTAAGCATTATTAAGCAGTGGTCTAAGAAAAAATAACACAAGGTGAGACAAGTTATAAACACTACAATTGGGATGTCATTGTTGATAAATACACGGCATAGGGTGTCTGTGCTATTGAATGTTAGGTAAAGATATGTGTAAATCTCAAGCTCAATCCAAAGTCTGAAACATTCAAATTCCCAAAAGCATCAAGAAAAAGGTTTTTAGGCTACACATAAAAAAAAAAAAGAGACTTAATCAGAGCAGGGGCAATAAGAAAATCAACAAGTCAAATGCTCAACTACACAATCTATTGGTTATTCACCTTTAGGTCTGTGGTACACACACCCTTCATGTGACAGTGAGTAACAACATTTATAAGCTGCTAAAAATACTGCCTCGATTCATTTTCAAAAAGTCTTCCTTGATGAACTTATACATCCATCCATCCATATCAAGAAGAAACACAAAAATTCTTTATTAGTATATTTGCTAAACTAACCACTAGCATTAATAATAATTGTACATAGAAACTCTCAGCATTTCCTTAACAATTTAAGACAAGAAAAACTAAAAACATTTACAATTTTATCAAATAATTTTGCTCTAGTAACAAACTCAAGAATTATATATATCTTCGTCCGACTCGACAAAACCTATAATTCAATCAATCAAAAAATCAAAATAATTAAGCAATAATACCACAAATAAATTAAAACAGAGGCCATAATTATCGATAAGAAAAATAACAAATAAATAATGCAGCCTAACTATGTTAGGTTGTCTCACAATCTTCATGATCGATATCTTTTTTTTTATTACCAAACCAGAAAATTATTCTTACTTAACTAGGAGAACAAACACTATACACATACTTATGAAAGCATGCAAATAAAAAAAAGTTTCAAATCAAAGAGCTTTACAAGAGTTCAAAACATTATTTAGGAGCAAATAAGCAAAATATAAAAAGCACAACTGAACTCTATCCTGCTGGACACATGTTTTTATACGATGAGCATTTAGTATCGTAGTTTACAACTAATGTAATTAGATCCCTAGTAAGATTGGTTTATAATCATGAGATTGTTTGCCAAAAAGCTTTATTGTCATTCCATGTGTAGTTTATTGTGTAATCTACTTGATACTACCATAGATCTGGATTAGTGAAGATATCTGATTAAAGGAGCTATAAGGATAAAATTTACCTTGCCATCTTTTTCTTTTTTTTTTTTAATTAAGGAGACCTCTTTTTCTGTTGTAGCTTGTAAGAATGAAGAAGGATTGTTGATCACAACGACTTGCACAAAAGTGAAAAAAGAAGAAGAGAGAAGCCAGGATAAAGGATTGTGTTGTCTATGCAGAGCAATTAAGAACTTGAAAAGGAAAAGAAAAATGATTTTTAAGATGGAGAGGTGGTTTGCATAGTTTGCAGTCTTTGCATAACAACGACTTTTTGTGAGGATAGGGGAGTTTATGAGGGTAGGAGAGTAGGGGTTATGTTAGGTAGGGTTAGGTTAATTAACTATTTATACCTTTTTGCTAACGACAACTTTTTATGATTTTTTGGTTGGTCCGGTTCGGTTTATCGATTTTATAACTAAAATAGAAACTGAACCGAACCTATTAAAATTTATGATTGTAAAAATTTGTTTAATTAATTTTTCATCTCAATTCAGTTTTTTCAATTAATTTTTCTTCAATTTTCTTCATTGATTGATTTTTTTTAAACACTCCAACTAATGGTTTTGGCTCTCTCTAAAAAGACACTCTTGGAAACCCTTGATTGATATCCTGTAACCAATGGGTATTCAACAAATCAAACACCTCATCGTAAGTTGCCATATCAGCATTGATGTCAGCAGTATTATTGTCTATGTTTGTAAAATGGGCATCGCTATCACTACTAGAACGTGAATCAACAACATCTTCTTCCTTCTCTAAAAATGGACTGAAATCTTTCATGTTGTACTCTATGTTTTCATAATCTAGGTAATGAAGGTTGTCGAGATCTAATTGATTGACCATTTAATCCCCTCTTATTCAACCGTAAAATAACGTCATCATGAATAATCAACATACTTTGAAAGGATCTCTAGCAATGCAATCAACATTTCAAGCCGTGGTAGAAAGATATGTTACTATGACCCAAGCGAACCTATCAACAGGACCACCAGAATCAATCCATAGCCTTAGTTCATCAAGATAACTACTTTAAGCTTGCTTATAATTCCTTTTAAAATCTCAAGTTAATTCTTAATAAAGCAGAATAATAAAATGGTGTTGCAATCATTACAATGAAATATCAATTTTTTAGTTTGTGTGTGTGTATATATATATATATATATTAAAATACATATTAAAAAAAATAAAGATAAGAAAAAAAATGTATTATACCATTTCTAAATGAAAACACTATTTTTTTTTTATTATGATTGTTGTTATTATTATAGTCTGAACCATACAAACTAAACTCCAAATAAAAACAGAATGTAAAAATGATCTAGTTAAGACCGCAACATAAATCTCAGTATTTTTTGTATAAGAGATTTTGTAACTCGAATCAATTTCTGGCCAATAGAAATTGAAAGAAAGTTCCGGTAGAAATTGAAAGAAAAGGGCATTATATTCAGCATAATTTGACACAAGCTCATACACTTGACTTGTTAAGATGCCTAAATCAACTTTTTTTTTTTATTGATGCATGTATGTAGTGGGGAAGGCAAAGGCATTGGTAACTGGGCTATGTTTGTTTTTTAAAATTTATTTTTTAAAAATTTTAAAAAAATTTATGTTTATTTGCTATCAGAAAAGTTGATTAATAGAAAATACTTTCTCGTCAAAGAAAAATTTGGCTTTGTTTCTTGAAAAGTGTTTTCCTAAAACATTTAGGCATAAAACACTTTCTGAAAGTTATGAAAATTTTAAAAATATCATATTATTTGATGATTATATCAAATTTGATCCTCAAACTTTTGATTGATATATATATTTTGTTTTGAATATTTATTTTTCATTTTCATCTCTTAAAATTTAATTTTTAAATTAAATTTGGTCCTTATTTTTATAATTGTTATTTGCTTTTTTCCTATTATTTTTTTATTGAAATTTTTTATTTATCAAATTTGGTCCTTATTCTTTTGATTGTTATTTTATTTGAAATAATTTATGAAATGTTAATTATTATTATTTTAATTTCTTCATCTTTTATTTTTTTAGATTTGATCTCTATTATTTTGATTATTATTTATTTTATTTAAGATAATTTATAAAATTATATTTTTTTAAATTGATTTTCATTCAACTTTTTAATTTGTAAGATTTTCTCCTCATTATTTTAATAAACTTGAAAAAAATAAAACATTAATAAATTATTTTTTCAGCTTATTTTTTATAATATAATTAAATACTAGAAAATATTTTTCAACTTATTTTTTATTATATTATCAAATATAAAAAATAATTTAATTTTTAAAATTTTTTTAAAAATTATTTTTTAACAAACATACATAGAGCTCCGATCCGAGACATAGTTTGATGGCAACTTCAAGAGAGGTCTCCTTCAGTAAGGCAAGGCCTGGGCCTTCAATCATGTACACAGGCAAGCCTGCAACTGTTGTCAAATCAAAACCCTGAAGGATCCTAGCAAGCGTCAGATGAACCACTGTCAAGGCAAGATTTGTGGCAGGGCAAAATCTTCTCCTAGAGCTAAAAGGAATGAACTCCATTTTTTGACCCCTAACATCAAGATCAACATGGGTTGTCAAGAACATGTCAGGTTTAAACTCGTTTGGGTTTTTCTGTCGATGTAGCTTCCATATGTTAACTAGTAGTCGAGTGCCCTTAGGAACATCATAGCCACCAATAGAACAATCTTCCATGGCCTCACGTATTCCTGTTAAGGGGTGTGGAGGGTATAAGTGCAGGGTTTCTTTCACAATTGCTTGGAGGTACTTGAGGTTCTGTATATCTGATTCTTCCACCCATCTTTCTCTTCCTTCTTGCTTGTCCAGCTCTTCTTGAGCAACCTTTAGCACGGTTGGGTTGTTTAGTGTTGGGAAAACTCGGAACAACCGGACACCAATTTACCCGGATCAATTCAGCGGAATACAATTACAATTCACAAGTCCCAATTCTTTCCCTCTTTGTGCAGTAAAACAGAATCAAATAATGATCAAATATAATGCAAATAATCACAAAATCAACACCAAGATTTTTAACATGGAAAACCCGATGTGGGAAAAACCACGGGACCGTAGTCCACCCAAAAACTTCCACTATCAACAAATAATGGGTTCACAATCATTCTTCCTCAAATTCAACTAAGGGATACAACATATATATCATCAAGAACAACTTATTCTCGGATTACAACAAGATTAAAGGAGAATTATTTGAGAAAAACTCACAAAACTGACAGCCCCGTTTTCTGTCAAAACAGCCAGCTTCCACACCACCAATCTTCGATCCAACCGTCCAGAATAAAGATCAACATATCTAGAAGCTGCTGTCAAAATCTAACTCGATCCAACGGTGAACGAGGTAGAAATTGAAGAAAGAGCATAGGCTGCTCTGCTGCCTCTTCTTCTCTTTTTCTCTCTTAATTTTCTTCTCCTCTCTTCTAATTTCAATCTATTGCTACAGTACCCGAACCACACTAATATTAACACCAAGAGACAGCCATCACATGACATTTAATATGATGGTCCCACCATCACATGGTATGGGACCATACACAACAAATCTCCCCCTCACACACCATGTGAGGAATTCGCCATACCGACGATCAATATGTAAAATTCAATTTAGGAGGCTCTGACAAGCCTGCTTCCTTTCTACAAAACTCAAACTTCTCTCTCGGTAGAGGTTTGGTCATCATGTCAGACACGTTGTCATCAGTATGGATCTTCTCAACAACGAATGACTTCATCTCCATAGCATCTCGAATCCATTGATATCTAACCTCAATGTGCTTTGATCGAGAGTGAAAAGTAGGATGCTTACTGAGATGGATTGCACTTTAACTGTCACAGTGCAACATAAAGTTCTCTTGAATTAGGCCAAGTTCATGCAAGAACTTCTTCATCCATAACAACTCTTTGCCCCCTTCAGTAAGAGCAATATATTCGACCTCTGTAGTGGATAATGCAACACATTTTTGCAACCTTGATTGCCATGAGACTGCTCCCCCTGCAAACTTCATCAAGTATCCTGATGTGGACTTTCTAGAATCAACATCACCAGCCATATCTGCATATGTGTATCCATCCAACACAGGTTTATCATTACCAAAACATAAGGTGAAACTAGAAGTACCTTTGAGATACCTGAGTATCCATTTCACTGCTGACCAGTGTTCTTTACCAGGATTGGAGAGGAATCGACTAACCACACCAACTACATGAGCTATATCTGGCCTTGTGCAAACCATGACATACATCAAGCTACCAACTGCAGATGCATAAGGAACCTTTTTCATCTCATCTTTTTCTTCATCACTTGAAGGACACTGCTTACAACTTAGTTTAAAGTGGCTTGCAAGTAGAGAACAAACAGGTTTGGAGTTGCTCATGTTGAATCTCTTAAGTACCTTTTGAACATATCTCTCCTGAGATAGCCAAAGTTTTCCTTTCTTCCTGTCACGTGTGATCTTCATACCAAGAATCTGTTTTGCTGGTCCCAAGTCTTTCATTGCAAAAGACTTGCTCAACTCTTCCTTCAACATCTGAATCTTCTTAGCATCATGGCCAACAATCAACATATCATCCACATATAACAAGAGAATAATAAAGTTTCCATCTAGAAACCTTTTCATAAATACACAATGATCAGAAGTGGTCCTGTCATAACCATGATCCACCATAAAAGAATCAAACTTCTTATACCATTGTCTTGGAGCTTGCTTTAACCCATATAAGCTCTTTTTCAACTTACAAACTAGCTGCTCTTTACCTTTTGCTTCAAACCCTTCAGGCTGCTCCATGTAGATCTCCTCATCCAAATCACCATGGAGAAAGGCAGTTTTCACATCAAGTTGTTCTACTTCAAGATTCAAATTAGCAGCTAAGCCAAGCACAACTCGGATTGAAGACATCTTGACCACAAGTGAAAAGATTTCTTCAAAATCAATACCCTTCTTCTGACCGAAGCCTTTCACAACTAATCTTGCCTTGTACCTTGGCTGTGAGCAATGTTCATCAATTTTCAACCTGAACACCCATTTGTTCTTGAGTAATCTTTTACCTTTAGGAAGCTTCACTAACTCAAAGGTATGGTTTTCATGCAAGGATTTCATCTCTTCTTGCATTGCTTTCAACCACTCACTTTTCTTCTCATGTGACATAGCTTCATCAAAGCATTCTGGCTCTCCCCCATCAGTGACCAACACATACTCATAAGGAGAATATCTGGTGGAAGGTTGGCGAGGTCTAGTTGACCTTCTTAATTGTGGCTCATCTAGAGCTTCCTGCATAACTTGTTCAGAAATAACATCAACATCATTATTAGCTGCTTCAGGATCACCAACTAATGGCTCAATAAAAGAACCACCATTATCATCATTTTGCAAGTCTCCCCCATGATTAGCAGGCATCAAAGGTAACTGTGGAGCAGGTCTTGGAGTTGAATTAGTTGGAATAAAAATAGTAGACTTTGTTTTCTCTTTCTGTTCAAAGTCTTCAATGGTTTGATCTTCAAAGAAGATAACATCTCTGCTTCTTACAATTTTCTTCTCCTTTGAATCCCACAACCTATAGCCAAACTCATCATCTTCAGAGCCTAAGAAAATGCACTACTTTGTCTTGTTGTCAAGCTTAGACCTTTCATCTCTAGGAACATGTACAAATGCCCTGCATCCAAACACTCTTAAGTGTGCATAAGAGATATCCTTTCCTTTCCAAACTCTATCTGAAACATCAAATTCAAGAGGAACAGATGGAGAAAGGTTGATCATCGCAACTGCAATCTTCATTGCCTTACCCCAAAAGGACTTAGGCAGCTTTGCATGAGAGAGCATACATCTAATTCTTTCAACAATGGTTCTGTTCATTCTCTCAGCCACTCCATTCTGCTCTGGAGTCTTAGGAACTGTCTTCTCCAACTTGATACCATGTTCCCTGTAGTACTTCTCAAAAAGACCCCTGTATTCACCACCATTGTCAGCTCGAACACATTTGAGCTTTCTACTAGTTTCTCTTTCAACTCTGGCATGGAAATCCTTAAAGACATCAAGCACCTGATCGTTGAATTTCAAACAAGTGGCCCAAATTTTCCTGGAGTGATCATCAATAAAACTAACAAAGTACAATGCACCCCTAAGAGACTTGTCAATCATAGAGCAAACATCAGTATGAACTAAATAAAAAATATATGATCTTCTATGTGAAGGTGATCTTTGAAATGCAACTCTGTGTTGTTTGCCAACTAAACAATGAGTACATGTGTTCAAGTTCATACCTTTTAATGGAAGGTAGTTCTTCTTGGCAAGGATGCCAAGGCCTTTCTCACTTAAATGTCTAAGCCGCTTATGCCACAGATCAGTAGAGCAATCTTCAATTGCATTCACCTCCCCTTTGATCACCTTGGCTTGTGACATGTAGAGACCCATCTTCTTCCCTTTAGCAACAATCAGGGAATTTCTGGAGAGCTTCCATTTACCCTCTCCAAAGTAATTGTGATAGCCTTCTTCATCAAGAGTACCTGTAGAGATCAAGTGTAGGCGCATATCAGGCACATGCCTAACATCTTTTAGTAGCAACTTGCACCTAGTATTGGTTTCCAACCAAATGTCTCCAATGCCCACAACACTAGCCATCCCTTGATTTCATATCCTAATTTGACCAAAGTCACCAGCAGTGTAGGATGTGTAAAAATCACGTCGGGGTGTAACATGGTAAGAAGCTGCTGAATCTACAACCCAAGTGGTATCCTGACATGCAAGATTAACACAACCATCATCACAAACAATGGCAACATCACCATCAAATACAACTGCAGCTGTACCATTCTCTTCATTCTTATCTTCATCTTTACCCTTTTTATCTCTTTTATACTTTCTGCAATCCTTTTGCATATGCCCAGGCTTGTCACAATAATAGCACTTAAAACCCTTCCTTGACTGAGATCTTCCTCTTGGCTTCCATTTGCCTTTTCTATTACTAGATTCTCTATCTTGCTTGCTGTGAGACAACCTGCTTGGACTTCTCCCTCGACTTTTTGTAACAAGTGCAAGAGACTCAGAAGTGCTTGTGCCTTTCCTCCTCTTCTTTTCATTGAGGATACAATCCTTCACTGTTTTCAAAGTGATCTTCCCATTCGGAGTAGAATTGCTAAGTGACACCACCAAAGTCTCCCAACTATCCGACACTGAACTCAGTAGGATTAGTGCTTGCATTTCATCAGCTAACTCCAGATTCATCAATGACAACTGATTCAAGAACCCTTGGAATACATTTATATGCACTGAAGCATCTTCACCATCTCTATACTTCAAATTCATAAGGTCTCTAATTACAAAAATCTTGTTTTGTGCACTCTCCTTAGCAAATGTTTCTTCCAACATCTTCCAAACTGTATAGCAGTCATGTTCTTGAGAAATATGATTAATGGACTTAGAAGATACTCATTTTCTAACATTAGCAGTAGCCTTTCTATTTAGTCCATTCCATTTTGCATCATCCATATCATCAGGCTTTATTCCTTTACATTCAATCGGCAAAGCCAAATCATTGCAATATAAGTGATCTTCCATCATTGTTTTCCATAGAAAATAATTTGAGGAAGTAAGCTTTATCATGCCTGAATCTTCCTTTTCCATTTTAACTGCATAAGAAATTAAATCTGCACAACCAGTGCTCTGATACCACTTTGTTGGGAAAACTCGAAATAACCGGACACCAATTTACCCGGATCAATTCAGCGGAATACAATTACAATTCACAAGTCCCAATTCTTTCCCTCTTTGTGCAGTAAAACAGAATCAAATAATGATAAAATATAATGCAAATAATCACAAAATCAACACCAAGATTTTTAACGTGGAAAACCCGATGTGGAAAAAACCACGGCACCGTAGTCCACCCAAAAACTTCCACTATCAACAAATAATGGGTTCACAATCATTCTTCCTTAGATTCAACTAAGGGATACAACATATATATCATCAAGAACAACTTATTCTCGGATTACAATAAGATTAAAGGAGAATTATTTGAGAAAAACTCACAAAACTGACAGCCCCGTTTTCTGTCAAAACGGCCAGCTTTCACACCACCAATCTTCGATCCAAGCATCCAGAATGAAGATCAACGTGTCTAGAAGCTGCTGTCAAAAATCTCAGCCCGATCCAACGGTGAACGAGGTAGAAATCGAAGAAAGAGCACAGGCTGCTCTGCTGCCTCTTCTTCTCTTTTTCTCTCTTAATTTTCTTTCCCTCTCTTCTAATTTCAATCTATTGCTACAGTACCCGAACCACACTAATATTAACACCAAGAGAGCCATCACATGACATTTAATGTGATGGTCCCACCATCACATGGGACCATACATAACATTTAGCAATAAAAACAGCGTCCAAACTAATGTAGTTGCTGTGCTTCCTGCTCCTGTGAGGGTCAGAATCTGCAAAATTGCCACAAAACGTGTGAAACTGAAAATATTTGCAAGTCAATTAACACATGAACGCTAGCGCAATTGGTAGGAGACTGGAAGGTCTCCGCGGTCGCCCACTCACTTGCCAGCCAAAAAAAAGGTACTAAAGGCTTACAGTTGGGAAACGTACCAAAGCTGTTGCCTTGATGACAACATCACGCGAATAGCCAGAAATCTTATCAGGACCTTCGGCAAGGTTAGAGATCATCACGTCCATGAAGTCGCTCTCACGATCGCTTCCCAATTCGCCTTCTATTTTTTTCTTAAGATGTTCGTCCAGCCAATTTCGTATCACGGCATCAAGTTCCTTGGCAGTCTTCTTCATAGCACTTACATGCCCCTGATAATCAAGCCATTCAAGAAATGGAATCGCATCCGACATTACAAAAATCCCACTCAGATACAAGGCTTTTTTTATGGCTTTTTTGTAACGCCAGGGCTCGCTGTTCTCCTTGTCATATGTGCTGCTGCAATATCGCTTCCCGACTATTGTTCTAAGGTTTATGTTGAACGTCAAGCTTCCAACAATTTGCTTATGTTCACCTTCGCAGGGGAGTCCACACTTCCTGCATAAAAACTGTGCAAACCTTTGATGAATGTGTCTACTTCTGATACACGGACATGCTTAAGCATTTCAAGCCGCTGATTTGATAGAAGCTGAAGAGTGGCCAGCTTTCTGACATCTCGCCAATACTGTCCATACGTAGCTAATGCAAAAGCTGCGTTGTTATAAAACATATGTTTCCCTGCTGCTATGCCTGCTCTAGTAGCCAAAACCCTGTCATTGGTGTTTAAGCAATCCTTCACTGTTTCCCAGCTACTGACCACTAGGGTTCGATGAATGCCGAACTTGAGTGAGTAAATAGGGCCATATTTATCGGCAATGGCTCCAAGGGTTTTACATGCTGGGTCTTTGCCAACTAGACTAGGGAGGTGACCAAATAACGGCCATGCCCCGGATGGTTCAGGGGCTCTGGTTGATTTTTTGCTTTCACTATTTCTGGCTAAGATTTTCCAGAAACAATAAAGGAATACCAAAATGAGATTAGACAACGCATAAAAAGTAAAGCCGAACTTGAGTGAGTAATGTGATAGTGGCAAGGTTGTAAAAAAAAAAAAATCTGAAAAATACAAGCTAAATTTAAATTGTAAAATTACTTCGTAAAATTATATATAAATTTTTTAAGTAATTATAATTATATATTGATAATTAATTAGTAAATAACACTATAACATAATTAAAACAAAAATAAAATACAAGTTGAAATAATTATAGACCAACCTTTTTTCTTTTTCTTTTTCTTTTTCTTTTATTTTTTGTCAATTGATTGATATAGTTAATTAAATTGGACGTTGGTTGCTAGAGATGACTAAAATATACTTTCTACATGAAAAAGATCTCACGTTGTCAATCATTCAGGTCACAAAGTCACGTGTGGTGCTGAATTCCTTGTCATATTTGAATTTATGCTCAGTTTTATACAACTAAAATAAGAGGAAAAAACAAGTATTAATATCAAATTTCATTTATTGTTGTTTGTCTTCTAATTTGTTACTATTTTTTCATCTCTTTTTGTTTGTCTTTTGAACTATTATTGTATTATTATTTACAGGTTTTTAATTAGCATGTTTAAAAATTATTTAGTAATCTAGTATTATATTTGTTTGAAATTTTTTATGTTTAGTTTTATATAACAAAAATAAGAAAACAAACAAGTATTATTATCAAATTTCATCTATTATTATATGTCTTCTAAAATTTTATTATTTGATTGTTTATGAGTTTTTAGTTCATGTATTTTATTTTTTAAAATTAGCACCATTTAGCAGTCTAGCATTCTATTTATCATAAATTTTTTATGTTTAATTTTATATAACTAAAACAAGAAGAAAAAAGTTTTATTGTCAAAAAATTTCTGTTCATTCTTTTTAATTGAATTTACAGGGTAGGCAAAGAGAGCTAACCTAGTAAGAAGCAAGTCATCTTTTTTGTCCCTTCACTCTACTTTCTTGCTTGGTAGCTCTCTTTAGAATTACTAACCTGGAGGGAGATGATTCTAAAAGTCGAATTGAAGGAGCAAATCAGACTCATACAGGGAAGTAGGAGACAACATAACATAAAGTTTAATTACACACTCATTCTATTCTACTCGAAGATAACAATTAAGAAGAACAAGCGACGGTAAGACGAGGAGATGATTTATAATTATAAGATGGGGCAATGACAAGCATGTTTAATTTAATGTGACATATTAAGCTAATGTTGAAATACTTAAAATGATTTAAAAATAAATAATTGTGAATGAATATCATTCACTAGTTTTGATATGATCTAAACAAAGTCAAATTTGAATTTTGATATAAAATGTGCAACTATCCAATTTTATAGCAACAGTAAATAATTCTTAATCTGAACGTTTGATGGAGCTGAAATGTTACATGGAGTCTCCTGATATTTTATCTTACCTTGTGTTAAAATTTCAGGTTAATCGAAGTTCGGGAAGGCATCTCAATACGGGTCAACACAGGCTGTACAAATTTTATTATTTACTTCCTTTTAATTTGTAGACTTTTTATTTGGCTAGAATTCTTTTTCTAAAAGGATGTAGTAGCTTATTTTGGAAATATAGTAATTCTACAAGGATGTTTAATGGGCTGTAACATAGTTTTTACATGTGGCAAGAATTCATAATTATTTCAGAATCCTTTTCTTATAAGGATTCCTTATTCATCCCAGCTACAAAAAGAAAGAAGACTTTATAATACATTCTACTTTCATATTAGATTTTCTAGTCTATTTGGAACTTCTTAATGGTGAAAAATCTGATTCTAGCATATTTAGGATAGTAATTTTTGGATTTTTATTGTTTTTATTATTTTTTTCTTAGTTTTTGGGTTATTATTACTTGTTTGGGTCAATTGTAAGTGGGCTACATATATGTCCACTTAAGGGGGGTCTATTAGGGTTTCTTTAAGTCTAGAGTCACTATAAATAGTGGCATAACCAAACATGTAAGGGGAGACAATTCAGATTAATAAAACTTGTTTGCCGCACTTTGTATGTGTGTGTTGGTGAGATAATCTCTCTTCCATGGTTATCTAAAGAACCAAAAAACAACTTATCGAAGAAGAACTGTCTTCGTGGCGTCATCTTTATACTTCTCGTTCGTGAATCAATATTTGTTGGGTGGGGGTTTTTCCATTTTCAATAGTGCTGGTGCCTAGGTACAAGTTATCTTTGTGTCACACTCCTATCAAACCTGATTTACTTGACTTTCCAGGAATTGGTGTCTTTGCATGTGGGTTGTGTGACCATGTGATCACGAGGTTCGCATCATTTGGTATCAGAGCTTTGCTCCATTAATTAGGTTATATCCTTCTGAAATTTTCATTTCTTGTTGATTCCGCATAAATTCCTTAGTATCCAATTTCTTCTTCTCCTTGAATTTGCGGTATATAAAAAGAAAAAAAATTGTTATTTCATTCTGCTATTATTAAAATATATCAGTAGCATAAAAAAACAAAAAGAAAAGGAAAAAGAACAAAAAAAAAACATTTAAGAAGATGTTTTTTTTATTTTGCCGAACAAAAATAAACAAGAGACAATTGGATCAAATCAACTCGCAATTAGCTCAAATTTGATATTTTAATTACTGGGGTCCTAATCACACCACATATCAAATTTGGGATCAATTGGGTATCGTTTTCTTTGGGTTTGAAATTCAGGTTTAATCAAGTCTGATTCATAACGTTTTTGCATTAGTATATCAAACATTGTCATAAATTGCTCAAACTTTATATTTTGTCTATTTGGGTTGATATTGCACTATATATGAGATTTTAACTCAATTGGATATCATGTACTTTAGGTTCCAGATTCGGACTTAACTTGTCGTAAACGAGTCTGTCTTGCGTTAACTTTTGAAATTCACTTGCTTTTTGTTGATTTCATTTCTTGCAGTTTATTTTCATCATATCCAACATATTTGGATGTTTTTTTTAATGATTTTGCATATTTTTTATTTCTGTTTTTATTCGAGTCTTTAGTTTCGTTCATATTTCGGATAGACTCGTTTGTTACTCGCGAGACTATCATCGTAATTTTGTTTTGCTTGTTTTCTAGTTTTATTGCTTCTTGAGTCATATATATATATATATATAGATTGCGCTGCCAAGTTGGTTCTATTTGGTGTTGGTTTTAATTTCGCAAGAACCCCAAGAAGGTGAGACGAGAGGTGTGAGCGTTGAGAGGGTATTAATGTGAGGATAATTTTTTTTTTTACCATTAACCAAGTTTTGCAGGTACTAACTATCATGTCAGATCAAAACAATATACCACCCCATCCGGAGGGAGAACTTATGTTCCAAATGTAAGTTATAACGAAAATGATAGAAAGCATGAATTTCATGATGGGGAACATGTGTGACAGACTTGAGAAGGTGGGAAAACATTAAAACATGGCTGGAATATGTACCCAAGATGTGAGAAAGGTTGGGGCTGAACCAAAATCAAACAATGGTGGTAGGGCCGGAAGGCCAAGGTAGGCTGATTATGAGGATTTTAAGCCTCAATTTGATGATATTAGTGATAGTGGTTTTAAAGATGAGACCATAGGCTACCGAGAAGATTTTCAGTAGCGTAGAAACCAAAGGGATTTAATGTATTTTGATGAGGTGCTATGGCAAAAGAAAAGGAAGATTCAAAAGGAGAGGTGGTATAAAAGGGAGAGAGATAAAGAAATTAGTGTTCTAAAAAAGAATCCAAGACTCTACCCATATTCTAGGGGAGATGAAGCAAGAACTTGATGTGTTAGCGGCAGTAATCAATGCCCAGGAAGCTTTAGAAAAAGAGAAGAAAAAGGATTGTAATGATGATATACAAAATAGAATAGTTGCAACTTTCATCCAAAGTTGTTGGCGATGATTGTTTATAAAAAAAGAACTCCAAAGGCTTCAAAAAGAGGCTAAGGAATTGTCCATTCAACTTATTGGTGATTCAAGGACAAATCATCTTGAAAAGAGAGGGAATGATACGATCTAGGCAAGGTCAAATTTGGATTTTGATGTAAAATGTGCAACTATCTAATTTTACAGCAACAATTATAATTCTCAATCTGAATGTTGGATGGAGCTGAAATATTACATGGAGTCTCCTAACATCTTGTCTTACCTTGGGTTAAAATTTCAGGTCAATTAGAATTCGGGAAGGCATCTCAATATGGGTCAATAGAGGCTATACAAATTTTGTTATTTACTTCCTTTTGACTTATGGACTTCCTATTTGGCTAGGATTCTTTTCCTAAAAGGATGTAGCAGCTTATTTTGAAAATATATTAATTCTACAAGGATGTTTAATGGGCTGCAATATAGTTTCCAAGTGTGGCAAGGATTTATAATTATTTCAGAATCCTTTTCTTACAAGTATTCCCTATTCATCCCAACTACAAAAAGAAAAAAGACTTTAGAATACATTCTACCTTCAGATCAAATTTTCTAGTCTATGTGGGACTTCTTAATGGTAAAAATCTGATTCTAGCATATTTAGGATGGTAATTTTTGGATTTTTATTGTTTTTATTATTTTCTTCTTAGTTTTGGGGTTATTATTACTTGTTTGGGTCAATTTTAAGTGGGCTACATATATGTCCACTAAGAGGGGTCCATTAAGGTTTCTTTAAGTCTAGAGTCACTATAAATAGAGGCACAACAAAAAATGTAAGGGGAGACAATTCAGATTAATAAAACTTCTTATTTAACACACTTTGTGTGTGTGTTAGTGAGATAATCTCTCTTCCATGGTTCTCTAAAGAAACAAAAAATGAGTTATCCAAGAACAACTGTCTTCGTGGCGTCATCCTTATACTTCTCGTTCACGAATCAATATTCGTTGGGTGGGGATTTTTTCGTTTCCAATAATGTTGGTGCATAGGTACAAGTTATCTTTGTGTCACACTCCTATCAAACCTGATTTACTTGACTTTACAGGAATTGGTGTCTTTGCATGTGGGTTATGTGACTGATTAGTACTTAAAAGTACATTTTTATCAAGGTTTTATATCATCATTTTGCACTTGAAGTATCAATAACTTCTTAACTAAAGCATGTTTTATAATAATATATCTAATAATATAAGATACCTTTAATTTGTGGTAAATATTCATTTTAAATGTAGACCTATTACATAAATGAAAGGATTGATTGATGAATTTAAGAACTGAAATTCAAAGGACAAAGAGATGGCTAAATTTAGAAAAGAGATGTCGGTGCAATCCAAATCAGAACACTGTTCGGTAATTTGGTCATATCTGGACTTGTAGATCTCATATTTAGGTCTACTTTATATGGATAGAAAGGTAGGATGTAGGCTTACAACTTTCATATGGAGCCCAAACTTAAAAAGGACATTTTCAAGTCCAAATTGTAGCAACAAAAAAAAAGTCTGAATCTGTCTTCTAGCCCGAGCAAGAAAGCTGAGACAATTTTCTACAACTTTTATGTATTTAAGTGGCTTTAATTTTGATGTTATCAATGACGTTTTGGGCAGACAAGAGAAGATAAGGATTGTCACCAAGTCAAGAGTTGGTCACCCACTCATTAATTAGTCATCAAATCAATAGTTCCCAATTTTGGCCTATAAAAGGAGGCATTTTTCATGCATTTAGGCATCTTGGTTTCCAGATCAAGATCATGCTCTTGCTTTCTCTCTTTGTATTTTTTGTAATGTTTATGCTTTGCTTTCATTAATATCAAGTTTATGCCTTTCATTTCCTTTCATTTACTTAGTTAACTTTTATCTTGTTTATATTCTTATTTTGTTTATTTATTTTTCTTTCTTTCCTTATGTCTAGTTAAGTTTATTATGTCAAGGTGAAAAGGTTACATTAATGTTGTAAGAATAAGTATAGTGTAAACTTAATATGGACTTTAATTTTTAATACTAACATGTTTTGTATTTGTTATCTTGTTCACTCTTTAATACTTTGCTTGTTAAATGACTATTCTTGATTTATGTTGTATAACACTTGGTACAACAAATGCTTGGCACTTTCATAGTTCATACTGGATGGTATAATCGATACTTGAGCTATGAAAGGAACTTGATTTGTTGTTAACATAAGTTATAATCATGAATGCTTGACGAGATTTACAAGTATTAACATTAATCGAATACGATGACTAATGTAATCATGTTAACAATATATAATCTGATTGGAACCTCCTTTGTGTGTGGTTTCCAATTGAATAATAAGAGTTTATACTATACTTGTTTGACATACCATTAGTGGATCCTCTAACCTTGACATTTGTTATTATTATTGTTTAATCCTTCCATTAATCGTGTTAGAACAATCGTGTTAGAACACTTGGAGATCACATGAATCCTACAAGAACAAGTGCACCTTCATGCATAGTTTTCTTTCCTAATACATCTCATTTTAATTTTAAGATAGACATTATTAAACTTTTACCTTCTTTTTATGAGTTAGATTTAAAAAATCCATACTTACATTTAAGGGAATCTGAGGAGGTTTGTAACACCTGTAATTACTCAAATTGTAGCATGAATACCATCAAATTAAAGCTTTTTTCTTTTTCATTAAAAGATAAAGCTAAAACATGGTTGCAAAATTTGAGACCAAGATCCATTCATGCTTGGGATAAAATGCAATAACAATTTTTAAAGAAGTTATTCCCTTCTCAGAGAATAAAATCTTTCAAAAGACAAATAACTACTCTCACTCAAAAACCAGGAGAAAATTTTTACCAATATTAGGATAGATATTGAGACTTACTTAATACTTACCCACATAATGGTTTTGAAATATGGAGATTATTTTTATATTTTTATGAATGGTTAACACCTATAGATAGGCAAATGGTGGAACTGATGTGCAATAAAACTTTTGAAGATAAAGACTTTAATGAAGCAATGAAGTACTTAAACTTGTTAGTTGAAAATACTCAAAATTAAAACACCGTAGGTACTTATAAGGCACCGAGTAAAACTCAACCTCATACATCTAGTGGAAGTATGTACAATCCTATGGAAGATTATGACCTCCAAGTCAAGTTTGTATCTTTAGCTAGAAAAGTTCAGGAATTAGAATTAAAAAAGAGTGATCAATTAAAATCTATTCAAGACATTGTGTGTTAAATCTGTGAAACCAAGAAACATTCAACCAATGACTGTACAACTTTGCTTTCTTTTAGAGAATGCCTTCATGAATAAGCCCATGTTTTAAACAGTTTCTAAAGGCCCAAGCATAACCTATACTCGCAAACATACAACCCTGGTTAGAGAAATCATCTAAATTTCAGGTAGAAAACTGATGATAATAATGCACAAACTTCACAACCACCATTTCAGTTAGAAAAGTGAGGGTTAACAATAATGCTTTGAAATATAAAGACCCTGGTTGTCCAACAATTTCTTACTTTATTGGAGAACATAAAATTAAAAGAGCCTTACTTGATTTTGGAGATAATGTGAATTTACTTTCATATTCAGTTTTTCAAAGTCTCAATCTAGGTGAGTTAAAACAAACTTCTATAATTTTTTTACTTGCCGATAGATCTACAAAAGTACCTAAAGGAATTTTTAAAGATGTGTTAATACAAGTAAATAAATTCATTTATCTTGTGGATTTTATTGTCTTGGACACACAACCTGTTAAAGCATGTAATTCATTTTCTGTTATTTTAAGATGTTCCTTTCTCGCAACTTCTAATGCATTGATTAATCGTAAGAATGGACTGATGAAGCTATCTTTTAAAAATATGACATTGGAGATGAATATTTTCAACATTTGCAAATAACTTGGAGATGATAATGATTCACAGGGAGTAGATCTTATTGACGTATTAGTTTATGATCAATTTGACTCTACCATGAGTAAAGCAGAGTTTGATGAATTTGAAGATTTGCAAATCATGGATGAAAAGGCACAAAAAATGTTAATGCAATTCTTTTATCAAGAGTGACAATAGATACAACATCTGTCATCACACCAATCGATGATTACTTTTTTAATGAATCCTTATTTTCTCTTATATCAATGCCTTGGTTCGCTAATTTTGTCAAATGTTTCTCTTTAGGAGATTCACCAGCTCATTGGAGTACCAAAGACAAAAGTAAGTTTTTGAACGAAGTGTAGAACTTTTATTAGGATAACCCTTACTTATTCAAATATTTTTTTAATCAAATATTTCAAAGATGCATTCCTAACAATAAGGTAAGTAGTGTCATTAAATTTTATCATTCTAAAGCATGTGAGAGTCATTTCTCGTAAAAAAAACAATTGCCAAATGGCCCACCATATTCAAGGACATGCATGCATTCTGCAAAACTTGTTAAAATTATCAAATAGTTGATACTAGTAAAAACATTTTGCATTTTAATTCTTAACTCTATCCATTCCCTCAAAAGCTAAGATTAAGATGGAGCGGTCTATTTATTAAGAAATATGGGTATCCTTATAAGGCCTCTGATATTAAGAATCTAAAGAATGAAAATGTTTTTAAGGCAAATGGACATCGTTTGAAAGCTTACTTTGATAATTTTCTTGGTGAAAATGAATCTATTGGTTTGAATGATCCTGTAGATAAAGGTTGATTATTTTATTTTTCTCACATTGTTTTTGTGTTTCTTTTTTTTTTTTATTTGCAACCCGAGTTACTAAGCTCGTAGGGGTGTCTCAACACCTGATGCCCTAAGACCAACTGGTCTGGGAGTCATTAGCCGAAAGCTCGTTACATGGGTTCAGGATACATTGTGCTATAAATTCTTGCTTTCAAAAAAAAAGAAAAAGAAAAAGATAACAATCCCAACCCAAGGAAGTTAACTTTAAACATTAGAACAAAAATTTTGTTTTCTTCCATGAAAAGCTCCATAGCTATGTTTTGATTTATTGAGCACCGAAAGAAGGTTTACTAATATCTTGTTTAAGAGGTATTAAGCAGATATATAAATTTAATGAGAGTTTGTTTATCTGGATAGATTAATAGAAGTTAAATGATGAATGCCTTGCTTTGTGGTATTTGCAAATTATTTTTCTATTTTAATGCTTTGATTACTAGGGACTAGTAATAAGCTGGTTGGGGGGTGTGATTAGTACTTAAAAGTGCATTCTCATTAAGGATTTATGTCATCATATTGCACCTAAAGTATCATTAAATTCCCTAACAAAAGCATGTTTTATATTAGCAAGTCTAAAAATATAATATACCTTTAATTCATGGTAAATGTTCATCCTAAATGCAGGTCTATCACATAAATAAAAGGATTGATTGATGAGTTTAAGGATTGAAATTGAAAGGATAAAAAGAAGGCCAAACTTAGCAAAGTGTTGCTGGTGCATTCCAAACTCGAACACCGTTCAGTAATTTGATCATATCTGGAGCTGTAGATATCAGATTTAGGTCCATTTTATATCGATGGAAAGGTAAGACATAGAGTTACAACTTTCATATGAACTCAAAGACTCAGTTCTACCGTTTTCAAGCTCAAATATTAGCAACAACGAAGACGTCGGAAGCTGTCCTGCACCTCAAGTACTATTTGGTCTTTGGCTCATATCTTGAGTTCTAGAAGTCCAAATGAGCTCTGGTTTTTTTTT
The DNA here is from genome assembly GCF_000495115.2 of Populus euphratica. Taxonomy (NCBI): domain Eukaryota; kingdom Viridiplantae; phylum Streptophyta; class Magnoliopsida; order Malpighiales; family Salicaceae; genus Populus; species Populus euphratica. The sequence continues at coordinate 173,711 of NW_011500321.1, forward strand.
TATGGAAAGCTAAGACAATTGCCCACAGCTTCCACAATTCAGTTGGCTATAATTCTGATGTGAGTAATGACGTTTTGGCCAGCCAACAATATCAAAAATCAGCCCACAATATCAAAAAACCAGCAGCCATTAATGTCAAAAACCAGCCACCAAATCAATGGATGCCCACCAATTCTTCAATCAATCAATAGTTTTGAAACTTAGCCTATAAAAGGAGGCATTGTCCATGTATTTAGTCATTTTAATTTTCAGATCAAAGTTATCTTCTTGCTTTCTCTCTACATCTTTGTAATGTTCAAGTTTTCTTTTATGCTATAGTAATCTCTTGTTTATGCTCTTTCATTTCCTTTACTATACTTAGTTAGCTTATATTATGTTTATGTTCTTATATTGTTTATTTGTGTTTTTCTCCTTCTTAATGTTTAGCTAAGTTAATTATGTCAAGGTGAAAAGGTTTCTCTAATGGTGTTAGAATAGGTATAATATAAACTCAACATTAGCTTTAAATGTTTATATCCAAGAAAGATTGTTATTAACATGTTTTATCTTTTTATCTTACTAATTCTTAATACCTTGCTTATTAAATGTTTAATTTAGATTTGTGTTGTATAATATTTGGTACATCAAATGCTTGATCCTTCATAGTTTTCGGCCGACATCGTTATTATGATAGGAACTTGATTTGTTGTTAACATAAACTAGCAACATGAATGCTTGATGATATTTATAAGTATGGTATTACTTAGATAAGATAATTAATATGATCATGTTAGTAATTTATAATGAACTAATAACGAGAAATCATCCGATTAGAATCTCCTTTATGTGTGGTTTCTAGTTGAGTAATAAAAAGAGTTTATATTATATTTATTTGAAATACCATTAGTCAATCCTATAACCTTGACATATGTTTTGTTATTGTTTAATCCTTACATCAATATCACATCCCAAAACTTTCTTCAACTCTTTTTCTGTTATTATTCTCTTCAACTCTTTTTCTTTATTTGTAATTTATATAATTCACCTCCCTGTGGTTTGACCCCGGTCTTGCCGGGTTATTTTACTTTGACACTCCTGCACTTGGGATAAGACATCAACTCTTTGATCGTGTTAGTAACCGACACCTAAGCTATGAAAGGAACTTGATTTGTTGTTAACATAAGTTATAATCATGAATGCTTGACGAGATTTACAAGTATTAGCATTAATCGAGTAAGATGACTAATGTAATCATGTTAACAATTTATAATCTGATTGCAACCTCCTTTATGTGTGGTTTCCAATTGAATAATAAGAGTTTATATTATACTTGTTTGACATACCATTAGTGGAACCTCTAACCTTGACATTTCAAGAGAAAGGTTACCCTTACTTGTGTGTTTTTTATTTGATTCAAATACTATTATATTTTTAACTTATTTGCAATTTGTTTTTTAATGATGGTTAACGTCGGTCCCTAAAAATAGAAGACACATCAAAAAATGATATTAGTTCCTAAAAATAGGAGACTAGTCTAAAATGTCAACATTTAATCCTAAAGGGAGAGTTACGTTTGAGTTACCAAAAAGAAGTGATGGATATAATCTATATCATCGGTCCTTTTCTCTAAATAAAAGATACGTGTCGACAAATAATGTTTATAGGAAACACATCAAAACAATGTATGACATCAATCCCTAAATTATAGGAGACGCGTCTAAAATATTGACGTTTATCCCTAAAAAAGAGAGTTACGTTTGAGTTACCAAAAATAAATAATGAACATAATCCATATTTAGTATTTAAATTTTTGACATCAGTCCTATTAAAAAAAAAGACAAATAATATTCATATATAAAACAAAAAATTATTTTGATATCATTGAGAAATGGGTATTGATTAGTACTTAAAAGCCTATTTTTATCATGGTTTTATATCATCATTTTGCACTTCAAGTATCAATAACTCCTTAACTAAAGCATGTTTTATAATAATATATCTAATAATATAAGATACCTCTAATTTGTGGTAAATATTCATTTTAAATGTAGGCCTATCATATAAATGAAAGGATTAATTGATGACTTTAAGAACTTAAATTGCAAGGGGAAAGAGATGACCAAACTTAGAAAAGAGATGTCGGTGCAATCCAAACCGGAACGCTGTTCGGTAATTGGATCATATCTAAAGACATAGGCCTACACCTTTCATATGGAGCCCAAGATCTAAAAAGGCCATTTTCAAGTCCAAATTGTAGCAACAACAAAGAAGCCTAAATCTATCCTCCAACCAAAGCATTGTTCAGTATTTTAGCCATATTTGGAGTTTCTAGAAGTCGACTTGAGCTGAAGATTTTTCACATGAAAGTTGAGACAATTTCCTACAACTTTTATGTTTTCAAGTGGCTTGAATTTTGACGTTAGCAATGACGTTTTGGGCAAACAAGAGAAGATAAGGATTGTCACCAAGTCAAGAGTTGGCCACCCACTCATTAATTAGTCATCCAATCAATAGTTTCTAATTTTGGCCTATAAAAGGAGGCATTTTCCATGCATTTAGGCATCTTGGTTTCCAGATCAAGATCATGCTCTTGCTTTCTCTCTATGTATTTTTTGTAATGTTTATGCTTTGCTTTCATTAATATCAAGTTTATGCCTTTCATTTCCTTTCCTTTACTTAGTTAACTTTTATGTTCTTATTTTGTTTATCTATTTTTCTTTCTTTCATTATGTCTAGCTAAGTTAATTATGTCAAGGTGAAAAGGGTACACTAATGGTGTAAGAATAAGTATAATGTAAACTTAATATGGACTTTAATGTTTGATACTAACATGTTTTATATTTGTTATCTTGTTCCCTCTTTAATACTTTGCTTGTTAAATGACTAATCTTGATTTATGTTGTATAACACTTGGTACAACAAATGCTTGGCACTTTCATAGCCCATACTATATGGTGTAACCGACACCTGAGCTATGAAAGGAACTTGATTTGCTGTTAACATAAGTTATAATCATGAATGCTTGACGAGATTTACAAGTATTAGCATTAATCAGTTGACTTTATGGTATTAGGTTTTAAAACACCCCTTCGGGCTTAATTGCATTTTTATTATCATCATTTTTTTTCTTTTTTTTTTCTTTTTTTCTTTTTTTTTTTAATTATATACAATCCCTTTCCCTTAGTTGTTATCTTTAACAAAAGAACATAAATAATGTAATAATCCAATATGCAACCCACAATCATATGTTAATAATAATAATAATAATAACATAAAGTGTGTGTGTGTAAATTAAGGTTTAAGAATACATGTTAAATAAGTATATGAGCAGAATTCAGCGGTAACAATACGAGAGTTTGTAAACCTGAATATTTCAGGAGGTATTATAATAGACCTTGTTAAGAATGATTACTAAGATGCATCTCAAGAGTCACTTTAACAAAAGAGCTCCTTTACTCTGCCATCCTAGTAACAACAATTATGTACATGCTTTATGAAATGAAAAACAATTTTTTTTTTTTTTATCAACTACTACCCTCTCCCCCCAACCAAAACGAGACATTGTCCTCAATGTTCTAAGGTAGAAAGATAGAGTATAGAAGATATCACCTGAAATAATGAACATTAACAAACCTGAAACACACTGAAACAAAAATAAGAAATGACAAAACACAAATATTATGTTATTAATAAAAAGAAAATACATAAATTTTTACAAGCTAAGACTCAAATTGCAGTTGTGATTGTGGCTCACATCTTCCCTTGGTTTTACGTCCAAGAACGACTTAAACGCCCTCTATGGGTCGGGGATAGGCTTCCCATCCAGTTTTCTTAAAAACTGGCAAACAGGGTCTTTTTTTAGTCAGATTCCCAAGACTATGCCAAGCATGTTCTTTATGAAAATGGGTTCCTAAGTTATGAATTGCACGATGCTTATCTTGACTATGATGAGACTTAAGAGTCAATAGAAGATTATCTAAAGACTCTCTGTGTTTTGAAATAAATCCCACCTTTTGATAATTTTCACAGTTTTTGCAAAATGCATGTGACTCCTTAAATATGGTTGGCCAGGAAAATCCACTTTGTAAGATTTCTACAATCCTCTTTTTTGAAGAGAAATGATCCCCACATGCCTTAGAGTGACAAAATTTAATGAAATTACTTACCTCATTGTCGAAAATGCATTTTTGAAATATTTGATCAGGACAATAATTGAATAAGTAAGGGTCATCCCAACAAAAATTTTGCTCGTTGCTCAAAAATTTTCTTTTGTCTTCAATACTCCAGTGAGCTGGCAAAAATCCTGAAGTAAGAAAATTGATATTTTTAGCAAACCAAGGCATTGAACTAAGAGAAAGTAGAGATTTATCAGGAAAGTAATCGTCGATTGGTGTGATGTCGGGTGTTGAATCTGTTGTCACTTTTGATAAAAGATCCGCATCAACCTTTTCGGTGCCTTTTTCATCCTCGATTTCTTCCTGATTGGTCATGGCATGAGAAAATGAAAGTGCTGGCGGAGAATCAGTCATTTCTTTGCTATTTTCAGATTCAACCCCTTCCTTACCCTTAGAGGTTGACTCATCATCTTTCTCACAAGGTTCAAGAATTGGTTTTTGAATAACCTTTCCACTACAAAAAGTGATGACTGATTTGACTTGATCCATGTGTTGACTTCCATAACTACTTGCATTTGCATTATATTGCTCCTTGAGATTTTGTTGTGGTTGAGATGGAAACTTACCTTGCTCTTGAAAACTAAGAGCAGATATGAATTTTGCAAGAGTTTCTTTAAAATCTGTTATGCTTTGAGTAAGTTGAGTGTTGATTGTCTCTTGCTTTTCAATGAATGCATACAAAGTTTCCTCAAAATTACTTCTAAGAGGTGGAGCATAAGAAGGTGCATATCCATAAGAATTTTGGAAATTGTGGTGTGCTTGAAAGGGTGGTTGTGAAGTTTGTGCATTGTTGTTCTCACTCTTCCAATTGAAATTTGGGTGATTTCTCCAACCAGGGTTGTATGTTTGGGAGTATGGGTTGTAGTTGGCCCTTTGGAAACTGTTTAAAGCATGGGCTTGTTCATGGAGACATTCCTTAAAAGAAGGCAAGGTTGGACAATCATTGGTTGAGTGTTCATTTGTTTCACAAATTTGACACACAATGTTTTCAACAGATTTTAATTGACCACTCTTTTTCAATTCTAGTGCCTCGACTTTTCTAGCTAAAGATGCAAACTTGGTTTGAAGGTCATGATCTTCCCTAAGGTTGTACATACCTCCACTAGATGTATGAGGTTGAGTTTTACTCGGTGCCTCATATGTACCCGCGGTGTCCCAATTTTGAGCATTTTCAGCTAACAAGTCTAAGTACTCCATTGCTACATCAGGGTCTTTATCTTCAAAAGTTCCATTGCACATCAATTCAACCATTTGCCTATCTTTAGGTGTTAACCCTTCATAGAAATGTGAAACCAATCTCCATGTTTCAAAACCATGATGGGGGCAAGTACTAAGCAAATCTCGATACCTATCCCAACATTTATAAAATGTTTCTCCTGGTTTTTGAGTGAAAGTGGTGATTTGTCTTTTGAAAGAGTTTGTTCTATGAGATGGGAAAAACTTCTTTAAAAACTGTTGTTGCATTTCATCCCAAGCACGAATGGATCCTGGTCTCAAATTTTGTAGCCATGTTTTAGCTTTATCTTTTAATGAAAAAGGAAAAAGCTTTAATCTGATGGTGTTCATGCTACAATTTAAGTTATTATATGTGTTGCACACCTCCTCAAATTCCCTTAAATGCAAGTATGGATTTTCCAATTCTAAACCATGAAAAGAAGGTAAAAGTTGAATAATACCTGGTTTAAAATTAAAATGAGATGCATCAGGAGGAAAAACTATACGTTGCACACCTCCTCAAATTCCCTTAAATGCAAGTATGGATTTTCCAATTCTAAACCATGAAATGAAGGTAAAAGTTGAATAATACCTGGTTTAAAATTAAAATGAGATGCATCAGGAGGAAAAACTATGCATGATGGTGCACTTGTTCTTGTGGGATTCATGTGGTCTCTAAGTGTTCTAGCACGGTTATTCTCATTATTTTCATTATGAAGTGATTGATTATCTTCTTCAGCCATATTTTCTGAAAATGATGAGGATACCCTACAAAGTCTACCACTTGATGTACGTGACCACACTCTCATGCACGTGTAGAAATAAAATAAAAGGAAGAAGAAAATAAAAGAAGAAGAAACAAGAGAAAAGAAACAAAGTTATATATAAGAAAAGTGAAAAGAGAAAATAAAATAAATATTATAATTTATACAAGAACTTACCTCCCCGGCAACGGCGCCAAAAACTTGACACGACGAAAAGATACAGTCTTCTCCCAAGTGCAGGAGTGTCGAAGTAATAAATAACCCGGCAAGACCGGGGTCGAACCACAGGGAGGTTAATTGTACAAATTATAAATAACAATAATACAACAACAATAACAATAACAATAACAACAATAATAATAATACTAACAATAATAATAATAATAATAATAATAATAATAATAATAGTAATAATAATAATAATAATAATAATAATAGTAGTAGTACTAATAATAATAATAATAATAATAATAAAGAAAGAGAAGAAGAAGATGATGATGATGATGAGAACTTGGAGATCAAATATTAATGTAAGGATTAAGCAATAATAATAACAAATGTCAAGGTTAGAGGTTCCACTAATGGTATATCAAACAAGTATAGTATAAACTCTGATTATTGAATTGGAAACCACACACAAAGGAGGTTCCAATCAGATTATATATTGTTAACATGATTACATTAGTCATCTTATTCAATTAATGCTAATCCTTGTAAATCTCGTCAAGCATTCATGATTATAACTTATGTTAACAACAAATCAAGTTCCTTTCATAGCTCAGGCGTCGGTTATACCATACATTATGGGCTATGAAAGTGCCAAGCATTTGTAGTACCAAGTGTTATACAACATAAATCAAGATTAGTCGTTTAACAAGCAAAGTATTAAAGAGTGAACAAGATAGCAAATATAAAACATGTTAGTATCAAACATTAAAGTCCATATTAAGTTTACATTATACTTATTCTCACACCATTAGTGTAACCTTTTCACCTTGACATAACTAACTTAGCTAGACATAATGAAAGAAAAGAAAATAGATAAACAAAATAAGAACATAAAAGTTAACTAAGTAAAGGAAAGGAAATGAAAGGCATAAACTTAATATTAATGAAAGCAAAGCATAAAAAATACAAAGAGAGAAAGGAAAAGCATGATCTTGATCTGGAAACCAAGATGCCTAAATGCATGGCAAATGTCTCCTTTTATAGGCCAAAAATGGGAACTATTGATTTGATGACTAATTGATGAGTGGGTGGCAAATGACTAATTGATAAGTGGGTGACCAACTTTTGACTTGGTGACAATCCTTATCTTCTTTTGTCTGCCCAAAACGTCATTGATAACGTCAAAACTGGAGCCAGTTGCAAACATGAAAGTTGTAGGCAATTGTCTCAGCTTTCTTGTGTAAAAACTTCAGCTCATTTGGACTTCTAGAACTCTAGATATGGCCAAAATACCGAACAGTGCTCGGGCTGGAAGACAGATTCGGGCTTCTTTGTTGTTGCTACAATTTGGACTTGATAATGGCCTTTTTAGATCTTGGGCTCCATATGAAAGTTGTAGGCCTATGTCTTACCTTTCCATCCATATAAATTGGACCTAAATCTGAGATCTTTAGCTCCAGATATGACCCAATTACCGAACAGTGTTCCGGTTTGGATTGCACCGACATCTCTTTTCTAAGTTTGGCCATCTCTTTATCCTTGCAATTTAAGTTCTTCAAGTCATCAATCAATCCTTTCATTTATGTGATAGGCCTGCATTAAAAATAGACATTTACCACAAATTATAGGTATCTTATATTATTAGATACATTATTATAATACATATTTTAGTTAAGGAGTTATTGATACTTCAAGTGCAAAATGATGATATAAAACCATGATAAAAATGCACTTTTAAGTACTAATCATTAACACTATATAATCTGATTGGAACCTCCTTTGTGTGTGGTTTCCAATTCAATAATAAGAGTTTATACTATACTTGTTTGATATACCATTAGTGGAACCTCTAACCTTGACATTTGTTATTATTATTGTTTAATCCTTACATTAATTTTCCATCTCCAAGTTCTGATCATCTTCTTCTTCTTCTCTTTCTTTATTATTACTATTATTATTAGTACTACTACTACTACTACTACTACTACTACTACTACTACTACTATTATTAGTATTATTATTATTATTATTATTATTATTATTATTCTTGTTATTATTATTATTATTGTTGTTGTTATTGTTATTGTTATTGTTGTTGTATTATTGTTATTTATAATTTGTACAAATAACCTCCCTGTGGTTCGACCCCGGTCTTGCCGGGTTATTTATTACTTCGACACTCCTGCACTTGGGAGAAGACATCAATCTTTTAGTCGTGTCAGTAACTGCCCACATGTAACTTCCTTGGTCTGCCACCCAACAAACCAAACTGCCCAAATTGATTTTCCCCAGCTACCAGCCCTCATGTGCAGCTCAAGATGACTTAGACAGTCCATCGTCTAATTCCATAATGGTGTGAAGCATAAACCTACTGTTCGCACGCACCCGTTATACTCGCTATTGAAATTTGCACTACCCACGTATATTGCCTCTGCACTTGCGTGATGCCACTTCCTAGTAGCGAATCGTTAGTGCACCCTTGTGCCTAAGGTTGTGACAAACCTCCCCTACTAGAAGAAGCCAACACCCTCGTCGGATCTGTAGTAAGATAATCCTACACCAAGTCTTCAAATTGCTATAAGTTAGTGTTTTTCTCCCACGAAACCTCCTGACCCTCTTCCTATTTTACAAGAAATTATGTCTGTTGATTTTTCTTGTGCTGATCAAGTTTCCTATGGTCCAAAATCTTCACGATTCCCTACTCAAATTGCTTCTAAATCGTAGGTGGAGCCCTTAGGATTTGCGCCTTTTCGAATCCTCAAGATCTTCATGAAAAGGTTTTAGATGGCTAACATGGAATATGGGATAAAGCTTCAGCCTTTCTGGTAGCTTCAGCCTATACGCAACAGTACCCACTCTCCCTATCACCTCAAACGACCCATCATACCTTAGCATAAATCTATGGTGCTGTTTTTCCCAACTATCTTTTTCCATATCTGTGGAGTCACCTTCAATAACACCTTGTCACCAGCATCAAACTCCAAAGGTCTCCGCTTCTGATTAGTGTATTTCATCATACGTGACACGACGAAAAGATTGATGTCTTAATCCAAGTGCAAGAGTGTCAAAGTAATAAATAACCCGGTAAGACCAGGGTCGAACCACAGGGAGGTTAATTGTACAAATTATAAACAACAATTATAAACAACAACAATAGTAACAATAACAACAACAACAACAATAATAGTAGCGATAATAATACTAATAATACTACTACTAGTAGTAGTAGTAATAGTAATAACAATTATAATAATAATAACAATAATAAAGAAAAAGAAGGAGAAGAAGAAGAAGAAAAGTTGATGAGAACTTTGAGATGGAAAATTAACGTAAGGATTAAATAATGATAACAAACAATGTCAAGGTTAGAGGATCCTCTAATGGTATGTCAAACAAGTATAGTATAAACTCTTATTATTGAATTGGAAACCACACACAAAGGAGGTTCCAATCAGATTATATATTGTTAACATGATTACATTAGTCATCTTATTCAATTAATGCTAATACTTGTAAATCTCGTCAAGCATTCATGATTATAACTTATGTTAACAACAAATCAAGTTCCTTTCATAGCTCAGGTGTCGGTTATCCCATACATTATGGGCTATGAAAGTGCCAAGCATTTGTTGTACCAAGTGTTATACAACATAAACTAAGATTAGTCATTTAACAAGCAAAGAATTAAAGAGTGAACAAGATAACAAATACAAAACATGTTAGTATCAAACATTAAAGTCCATATTAAGTTTACACTATACTTATTCTTACACCATTAGTGTAACCTTTTCACCTTGACATAATAAACTTAGCTAGACATAATGAAAGAAAGAAAAATAGATAAACAAAATAAGAACATAGATAAGATAAAAAGTTAACTAAGTAAAGGAAAGGAAATGAAAGACATAAACTTGATCTTAATGAAAGCAAAACATAAGCAATACAAAGAGAGAAAGTAAGAACATGGTGTTGATCTGGAAACCAAGATGGCTAAATGCATGGAAAATGCCTCCTTTTATAGGCCAAAATTGGGAACTATTGATTTGATGACTAATTAATGAGTGGGTGACCAACTCTAGACTTGGTGACAATCCTTATCTTCTCTTGTCTGCCCAAAACATCATTGATAACGTCAAAATTGGAGCCACTGGAAAACATGAAAGATGTAGGAAATTGTCTCAGCTTTCTTGTGTAAAACATTCAGCTCATTGGAACTTCTAGGACTCCAGATATGGGCCAAATACTGAATAGTGTTCGAGCTGGAAGACAAATTCGGGCTTCTTTGTTGTTGCTACAATTTAGCCTTGAAAATGGCCTTTTTAGATCTTGGGCTCCATATGAAAGTTGTAGGCCTATGTCTTACCTTTCCATCCATATAAAGTAGACCTAAATCTGAGATCTATAGCTCCTAATATGACCCAATTACCGAATAGTGTTCTCGTTTGGATTGCACCGACATCCCTTTTCTAAGTTTGGCCATCTCTTTATCCTTTCAATTTCAGTTCTTAAATTCATCAAGCAATCCTTTCATTTATGTGATAGGCCTGCATTTAAAATGAACATTTACCACAAATTAAAGGTATCTTATATTATTAGATATATTATTATAAAACATGCTTTAGTTAAGGAGTTATTGATACTTCAAGTGCAAAATGATGATATAAAACCTTGATAAAAATGCACTTTTAAGTACTATTAATACACTTGCTTGCCCCTCACAAACTATCTTGCGCTTATTTAAAGAGTTCCTGCCTCTCCCTAGCAAATAGAGAAAGTGAGAGCATGATCTTGATCTAGACACCAAGATGCCTAAATGCATGGCAAATGCCTCCTTTTATAGGCCAAAATTGGGAACTATTGATTTGATGACTAATTAATGAGTGGGTGACCAACTCTTGACTTGGTGACAATCCTTATCTTCTCTTGTCTGCCCAAAATGTCATTTATAATGTCAAAATTAGAGCCACTTGAAACATGAAAGTTGTAGGAAATTGTCTCAGATTTCTTGTATAAAAAATTCAGCTCATTTCAATTTCTAGAACTCCAAATATAGCCAAAATACTAAAAAGTGCTCGGGTTGGAAGACAGATTCAAGCTTCTTTGTTGTTGCTACAATTTGGACTTGAAAATGGCCTTTTTAGATCTTGGGCTCCATATTAAAAGTGTAGGCCTATGTCTTACCTTTCCATCCATATAAAGTAGACCTAAATCTGAGATCTATAGCTCCAGATATGACCCAATTACCGAACAATGTTCCGGTATGGATTGCACCGACATCCCTTTTCTAAGTTTGGCCATCTCTTTATCCTTTCAATTTCAGTTCTTAAATTCATCAATCAATCCTTTCATTTACGTGATAGGTCTGCATTTGAAATGAACATTTACCACAAATTAAAGGTATCTTATATTATTAGATATATTATTATAAAACATGCTTTAGTTAAGGAGTTATTGATACTTCAAGTGCAAAATAATGATATAAAACCTTGATAAAAATGCACTTTTAAGTACTATTAATACACTTGCTTGCCCCTCACAAACTATCTTGCGCTTGTTTAAAGAGTTCCTGCCTCTCCCTAGCAAAACGATACGCAGTTGGACCCTTTCCCCTGGTCTTCTAGATTACTATCTCCACTAGAGTTTGAGGCTACACCCCCAAAACTAACTTGAATGGACTCAAATTCATCGCTGATGATTTGTGGAGGTTATAACTAAACTTCTCACTATCAAGCAAGTGAAGCCAATTTCTTTGTGTTAATCCTCTCCGTTTGTCCATTTGTCTACTGATGATTGGCTGTCGAGAACTTCAACCTTGTTCCATTAGCCCAAACAGTACTATCCAGAATCATCTAGTGAATCGTACATCGCGATCGCTAACCATATATGAAGGAACCCCAAAGTACTTCACCATATATTTGTAAAACAAACCAGCAGCCACTTCAGTTGTGCATACTAATGGTGTAGCCATAAAAACATCATACTTCAAAAGCCTGTCGACAATCACCATAACAGCGTCCATCCTATTGGCTTTTAGAAACCCCACTATAAAGTCCATCGAAACCGAAGTCCACGGCCTTTCTGGTATCAGCAAAGGCTACAATAACCCTACTTCCTTCAGCCTTATCACCTTGTCTTACTGACAAACCAAGCAAGTTTTGACGTAAAGCTTTACGTCAAACTCCATCTTTGGCTAATAATAGGTTTCTGCCAAGAGAGCTCACATGCGCTCTCGTCCTAGATGACCTACCCACTATGGGTCATACGTTTCAGCTAGCAGGTGTTTCCTCAACTTCCCTTTCGGAACATAAATTCGGCCCTCTTTAGCATAGAGAAGGCCCTCATCCAGCCAATACCTTCTTACAATCCCCTCCTATATGAGATCAACTAACTTGATATACACTGCATCTTTCACGACATCCTACCTTAACCAATCCAGCATATCAGATTCTACATGATCTATTGTAGTCAAACTAGCAAGCACCTAACACCTACTCAATGCATTCGTAACTTGATTGTGTTGCCTCGGCTTATGTTCCCACATGAAATCATATTCGACTAGGAATTCCTGCCATTTAGCCTGCCACTACGACAACTTCTTCTGAGTTTTGAAGAATGTATTAGCCAAATTATCCATCTTCACTACAAACTTCAGCCCTAACAAATACACCCTCTACACGCCAAGACAAATACACTACGACTGCCATTTCTCTCATGTGTGGAATACCTCTATTCTGCCTAACTTAGCTTTCGACTCTCAAAAGCCACTGGATGACCCTCTTGCACTAGAACACCCCCTACTGCCTTGTTTGAAGCATTAGTGTGTACCTCAAAAGATTTCTCAAAATCTGGCAGTTTTGGCATTGGAGTAGACATTATCACCCTTTTCAACTTGTCGAATGTGAGTTGGCATTCACTAGACCAGTCCCAATGTCGATTTTTCTTTAACAAATCTGACAAAGGGGTTGCTGTAACCTCTATGAACCAATGATAATAATTTTCCAAGCCCAAAAATGACCTGAGCTTAGTCACCGTCGATGGGGCTGCCTAATCCCATATAGCCTGCATCTTTTTCGTATCCATACGAACTTGCCCAAAACTCACCAAATGCCCCAAAAATGTGATCTCAGAACAAGCAAACTCATACTTCTCCTTCTTCACAAACAATTCATGTTCTTTTAGTCTACGCAGCACCTTATCCAAGTGCACAACATGTTCATCCATACATCGTCTAAAAATAAGAATATCATCTAGATAGACAACCACAAACTCATCCAAATACTCATAAAGAATATAATTCATTAAATTGCAAAAAGTAGCTAGAGCGTTGGTTAAGCCAAATGGCATAACCATAAACTCATATCACCCATACCTTGTCACACAAGTTGTCTTGTGCTCATCCCTTTCAGTAACTCTAACCTGCCAATATCCAGACCTCAAGTCCAACTTTGTAAAAATAGAAGCCCTACTCAATCTGTTGAGTATGTCTTGAATCAATAGCATAGGGTATTTGTTCTTGATCGTTTCCTTGTTCAATGCACGATAATCCACACACACCTGCAAGCTACCATCTGTCTTCTTCTGAATTAAAATAGGAGCACTGTATAAAGCTTTTGAAGGTCGAACAAAACCTGCATCAATCAATTCTATCAACTGCTTTCTCAATTCACCCAATTCCCTTAGCAACATGCGATATGGAGGTTGCGACAGTGGTGTCGCACTAGGCACAAGTTCTATCTTGTGATCAATAGTTCGCCTTGGTGGAAGCTTTTTTGACAACTGTGGACCCATCACATCTCTATACCCCTCCAACAACCTAGCAATAACTTTAGGCACTGACCCAACCTGTTTTGACTCCTTTCACCACCTTTCTTCAAGGCCTTGCTGATCGCAATGGGTGAAACCAAGCTACTTCCCTCCTTTTGACTTTCAGCCATCACTACCTTATGACAAGGGAAAAAATAGGGGCACACCTCATTCACAAGTAGAATTCCATCCAAATGAGGCATCAACGCAATCTTGGCTCTCTTTAAAAAATCTAAGCAAAGAATGACGTCGAAATCATCAACACCACCAATAAATCCTGTTTTCCCTGCCACTTATCCAGCACCATAGGCACGCCATAAGCCATGCCTAATATTTACTGCGCCTTAGCATTCATTGCCTTCATCAAAGTCTGGTTGTTACTCAAGCGCAACCCAAGTTACATCACCAACTTGGCGACAATGAATGTATTCGTAGCACCAGAATCCAACATAACAACTATCTCTCTGTCATTAACTCCAATTTTAACATACATTAGAGAATCCATAGCTCCCAACTTACCTTGTTGCAACACATTAATTCGTGCTAAGTTAGTTTCAACAAGGCTAGATTCGGCCACTCAATCCTGCATCTTAGTAACTAAACAATTTAGTACATGCATTGGGTTGATGTGTGTGATTGTCTCCTCTTGTTCACTATCACCCACAAGAATTATGACATGACCAAAAGATTAATGTCTTCTCCCAAGTGCAGGAGTGTCGAAGTAATAAATAACCCGGCAAGACCGGGGTCGAACTATAGAGAGGTTAATTGTACAAATTATAAATAACAATAATACAACAACAATAATAATAACAATAACAACAATAAAATATAATAATAATAATAATAATAATAATAATAATAATAATAATAAAGAAAGAGAAGAAGAAAAAGAGGATGAGAACTTGGAGATGGAATATTAATGTAAGGATTAAACAATGATAACAATAAATGTCAAGGTTAGAGGATTCCACTAATGGTATGTCAAACAAGTATAGTATAAACTCTTATTATTCAATTGGAAACCACACACAAAGGAGATTCCAATCAGATTATAGATTGTTAACATGATTACATTAGTCATCTTATTCGATTAATGCTAATACTTGTAAATCTCGTCAAACATTCATGATTATAACTTATGTTAACAACAAATCAAGTTCCTTTCATAGCTTAGGTGTCGGTTATACCATACAGTATGAACTATGAAAGTGCCAAGCATTTGTTGTACCAAGTGTTATACAACATAAATCAAGATTAGTCATTTAACAAGCAAAGTATTAAAGAGTGAACAAGATAACAAAGACAAAACATGTTAGTATCAAACATTAAAGTCCATATTAAGTTTCGACTATACTTATTCTTACACCATTAGTGTAACCTTTTCACCTTGACATAATAAACTTAGCTAGACATAATGAAAGAAAGAAAAATAAATAAACAAAATAAGAGCATAAATAAGATAAAAGTTAACTAAGTAAATAAAAGGAAATGAGAGGCATAAACTTGATATTAATGAAAGCAAAGCATAAACATTACAAAAAATATAAAGAAAGAAAGCAAGAGCATGATCTTGATCTGGAAACCAAGATGCCTAAATGCATGGCAAATTCCTCCTTCTATAGGCCAAAATTAGGAACTATTAATTTGATGACTAATTGATGAGTAGGTGGCCAACTCTTGACTTGGTGACAATCCTTATCTTCTCTTGTCTGCCCAAAACATCATTGATAACGTCAAAATTGGAGCCACTGGAAAACATGAAAGTTGTAGGAAATTGTCTCAGCTTTCTTGTGGAAAACATTCAGCTCATTGGAACTTCTAGAACTCCAGATAGGGGCCAAATACTGAATAGTGCTCGAGCTGGAAGACAAATTCGGGCTTCTTTGTTGTTGCTACAATTTAGACTTGAAAATGGCCTTTTTAGATCTTGGGCTCCATATGAAAGTTGTAGGCCTATGTCTTCCCTTTCCATCCATATAAAGTAGACCTAAATCTGAGATCTATAGCTCCTAATATGACCCAATTACCGAATAGTGTTCCGATTTGGATTGCACCGACATCTCTTTTCTAAGTTTGGCTATCTCTTTGTCCTTTTAATTTCAGTTCTTAAATTCATCAATCAATTCTTTAATTTATGTGATAGGCCTGCATTTAAAATGAATATTTACCATAAATTAAAGGTATCTTATATTATTAGATATGTTATTATAAAACATGCTTTAGTTAAGGAGTTATTGATACTTCAAGTGCAAAATGATGATATAAAACCTTGATAAAAATACACTTTTAAGTACTAATCAAATTATATTCAACCTTTCCTTTTTGAGGCATTCTTTTGCATAGTATGGTCCACTGCAAATGAAACGACCTGCATTCCGCTTGCTGGGGTCTTCACTCTGTTGCACATCAGCCTACTTGCCTTTTCCTTTATCAATCCCAGGCTTGTATCCTCCCTCGCCAAACTTCTTTTTCTTTCTTTTTTCATCCCTCCTATCCTTAGTCTTGAATCTCGAGGGGACAACAATAGAACCATCTCGCGTCACTATCGTAAAGTCAATCATACTATCTATGGCAGCAATGGCAGATGGTAAGTCTTTGGCATTCTGCCTCTACAACTCAGCCTGTGCCCAAGGTTGTAAACCCAACATGAAGTTGAATAGTTTACCTTCCCCAGACATGTTCTCTATGTCTAGGATCGAAGAACTGGAATCTTTGACATAAGCCCTCATCGATTTGTCTTGCTTTAATTTCTTTAAATCTTCTCTAGCCAACCAAGATGTATTGTTCGGCAATAACTGTTCTTTCAACTCCTGTTTCAAGCAATCCCAAGTTTTAATTTTAGGACGCTCAACATTTAGATCATCCTTGATCTGAGTCCTCTACCACAATATCGTGTCACTAGACAAATATATTGCTATGATGTTTACCTTTTCATCAGCCCCAATCCTAGCCACCCCGAAGTATTGCTCCATGTCCCATAAAAAAATTTCCAACTCTTTGGAACTCGTGCCACCGAATGGCTTAGGTTCTGGTACTCTGGGTTTGGACGAGCCGCCACTCATTGGGACATTCACTACTACCTTCTTTAACACCATGATCTCCCCCTTCAAAATCTGTATCTTGCTGTTTACCTCCACCGCAAGATCCACATACTGCCCCGCAACCCTCTTTGCCATTTCCACAGTATACGCAAGTCTATCATTCACTATCTGATTTTCATTTTTAGCCAAAGGACCCATAAAAATTTCAATATGGGTAAGTCTCTCGTGAATTGCCTCCATGCCGACCTTGACGTTATGCAATTGGGGGGGTTTTGATTTGTGATAATCTAAATTATGGAAGAAATTAAACTACTGAACAAAATCAATTAAAACTGAAATTTATCAAGAAAACAAACCTTGGTCACAAGCACACATCCACCTACAGAAATCAGAACCGATCCTTGAAACGAAACTCCAGTTTATATTCTGAATTTTTATTTTTTCTTAACTTTGGTTAATTAACGGATCCGCCATATAACTAGCTCTAACCAACAAATAATCACAGTGTCCGCACTAATGATTTAATCTAATGGCAGCCTTAAGATCTAGATAAATTCATTAATCTTAACAACCAAGTTGTCTGCTTGTGTTGCTTTGATCGAATGTTTTCCCTAAGTTTAATAACGTAGTTCCGCCACAATTATCAAGCTTAGTTGCTTCACAAGTTTATATACCCTAACTCCGGTTTTGATACCAAACTTAGCAATAGATTGTTCACAATAATAACTTAGAGTTCGCTTTAGCAATTATCAACAACAATCATAGAAAACATCCATAGGAAAAAAATCATACTCATTCATAATACAAACTAAAAATAAATGAAGAATAAATCTCACAGTTCTTGAAATCTGAAAGTTTCTGCGTCCTTGCAACCAAGAAAAGAGTTTAGCCTTGCATATCTATTGAACAACTACTCCTAAAGATAAAAGAAAGCATTATTTCTAGTATGTAGAGAGGAGAGTTTGTGTTTCTTCACTTCTAGTTGCTACCACCTTTCTTTGATTCTATTGCACTCCCTCTTCTCCTTTCTTGGCTCTCTTGGTGTCTATATATAGGCTTCAATGGCAGCTCCTCTTGCTTCTTTATCAACAATGGTGGCTGCCAAACTTGCCAAACTTTGAAATTAGTAGTTACCACCAACAACCCACCATTGTAGCCTCCTTCTTTGACAATATCAAGAGGCTGTAAATGCTGCTCCAGCAGCCCTCTTTTACTCTCACAAGTTGGCCTTCTTTCTTTGACAATGGCAACCATCTTCTTTGACAATGGCAGCATTCCAACTTGCAGCTGGTTTGTGGTTGGTGATTTGAGGTTGGTGGATTGAGGTTGGTGGCTACTTTTCTTGACCTTCTAGATTGATCTACTAGAGGGGCTAAATTGCTGAAATTATAACTTGGATGATAGTTTAGAAACTTTGAAACATAATTTGGACTCATTTCTTCACGAAACCTGATTGCTGGCAGAATTTAGTTTGCATCAATTGGACCTCTATAGCTCCAGATATGGAATTTTGAATGGACAAAGGTCAATAGTGGCAGAATTCGATATTTGACTTTGAAGGATGTGATTTCCATGATCTTTCTCTTCTTATTTTTCTTGCATTACATTTCCAGAAAGGTATGGATGTTAGCTTTTTAGAGCCACTGGAATCACTTCATTTCGATCTCTAGAACTCACGCTCTACACAAAACATCGACTGAACGTCAAATCTGCTAATTATCTCCAATTTACTCCTTTTTGCATTTTTCATCCAAAAGTGCCTTCAAAACATAAAACAAAGAATATCAAGGCATTTTACATATAAAACATGGACAAAACATTAGGTAAAAGTGGGTGAAACTATTGAATAATATGGTTACATCAAATACCCCCACACTTAGCTCTTGCTCGTCCTCGAGAAAGGATAAATTAAATTAAATTGAAAATAACTATGATCAATCTCTTAATCTCCCATCAATGTCCAAGAGTACAAGCATTATTAATAAGAATATAATAAAACAAGATAGAAAAACATAAATGTTCATGAATTTATTTACATGCAAACTTCAAAACTCAATCAATCATCGGGATTTAAATGAAATCTATATCATGCCAAAGTGATAGGTCCTCTCATTGATATACACTCCAACACTCATGTGTTTAGGGTTTATGTGTTTAAATCTCTCAAATTCAATCAAAGAGTATGTTCTACCATAAGCTTGCTTTTCAATCTCATATCCATTACTAACATATTACAAACAGTGCATGAATCAAAAGGTCTTATTTTCTGGTTTTAATGGGGCTAAGGTTAAGATGAGGTAAAAGAGAGTAAAAGAAAAGGTTCAAATCAAAGATAGTAGAGCATTATAAAAAAAAAGATATTTCAAACAAGATATTCCATCAAAGCACATAAATTTTTCATCTTTAATCACCAATGCTTAATTTCGTTTGATTTTAAGCTTTTGCAACATAAAATCTTCAACATTTTTAATTGCTTAGGTTAAGGAGGCTACGAAACCAACCTTATTTACATTTTTATTATCATCATTTTTTTCTCATGTTTTTGTTTTTTTTTGTTTTTTTGCAAATTATATACTATCTCTTTCCTTCATTTGTTATCTTTAACAAAAGAATATAAATAATGTAATAATCCAATATGCATCCCACAATCATATATTAAAGTGTGTGTGTGTGTATGAAAATAAAGGTTTACAAATACTTGTTCAATGAGTATATAAACAAAATTAAGTAATAACAATGCGAGAGTTTATAAACCTGAATATTTCAAGAAGTATTTTGATAGACCTTGTTATGCATATTGCAAATAACCATTGAAAAATGTTAACCAAGATACGTCTTAAGAGTCAATAAAATTTCTCCTTACTCTACCATCTTAGTATCAACAATTTGCAAATGGTTTATGAAAAAGAAAACACAGTTAGTACCTAACCAAGATGATTTGCTGATTCTAAAAATTGTATTTCCTTCCCAGGACTGGATCCATCAAAAACATAAATGTTTCTTATGTGATGACTTAAGGAACCTGGCATTTCTACATATTTTTATATCTGTTGAATGTATGGGTTGAGTAGACATGAAGAAAAAGAAGACAAGATTTTATAGATAAGAACTTGAAAATGCAATCATACCACCTATATGTAGGCCAGCTGGAGTCTCATAGTCTCTCTCTCTCTCTCTCTCTCTATTTATTTATTTTTTATTTATTTATTTTTAAAAAAGCATGTGTATGTACAAGTAGTTGTGATTGTGACTCACATCTTCCCTTGGTTTTACGTTCAAAAATGGGTTAAATGCCCTCGATGGGTCGAGGATAGGCTTCCCATCTAATTTTCTTAAAAACTAGCAAATGGGTCTTTTTTAGTCAAATTCCTAAGATTAAGTCAATCATGTTCTTTGTGGAATTGTGACCATAAATTATGAATTGCATGATGCACAACTCTAGTAGGATGCGTCTCAAGAATCAATAAAAGATTATCTAAAGACTCGTTATATTTTGAAACAAATTCTGAATTTTGACAATTTTCACAAGCTTTGCAAAACACATGTCTTTGAACATGGTGGGCTAATAAAATCTACATTGTAAGATTTTTACAGTTGTTTTTTATAAGAAATGACTCTCACATGCCTCAAAATGATAAAATTTAATGACACTACTTACCTCATTGTCGGGAATGCATCTTTGAAATATTTAATTAGGACAATATTTGAATAAGTTAGGGTCAGCCCAATAAAATTTCTTCACTTCATTCAAAAACTTTCTTTTGTCTTAGGTACTTCAATAAGCTGGCAAATCTCCTAGAGCAAGAAAATTTATATTTTTAGCAAACCAAGGCATTGAACTAAGAGAAAGTAAGGATTCATCAGGAAAGTAATGATTGATTGGTGTGATGTCGAATATCAAATCTATTGTCACTTTTGATAAAAGATCTGCATCAACATTTTCAGTGCATTTTTCATTTGTGATTTCTTCCTAAGAATAAATCATTTGCAAATCTTTAGATTCTTCAATCTCATTTTCACTTGAAGTGATTTGAAATTGATTATGAACTGACACGATGAAAAGATTGATGTCTTCTCCTAAGTGCAGGAGTGTCGAAGTAATAAATAACCTGACAAGACTGGGGTCGAACCATAGGGAGGTTAATTGTACAAATTATGAACAATAATACAACAACAACAACAATAACAACAACAACAACAACAAAAACAAGTCACTAAAGATACTCATCATACACCTTTGAAAAGTGGCTGGTGCATTACACAAACCAAAAGGCATTCTTCTATAAGCATAGGTACCAAAAGGACAAGTGAAAGTGGTTTTTTCTTGGTCTTCTAAAGAAATCTCAATTTGGTTGTAACCTGAGTATCCATCTAGAAAACAATAGAAAGCTCTTCCAGCTACTCTTTCAAGCACTTGGTCTAAAAATGGAAGCGGAAAATGGTCCTTCCTAGTCACCATGTTCAATTTACGATAATCAATGCACATACGCCATCCAGTTTGGATTCTAGTTGGTACCAGCTCATTATTTTCATTCTTCACTACCGTGACTCCAGATTTTTTTGGGACAACTTGGGTTGGACTAACCCATTTTGAGTTTGCAATAGGGTAAATGATACCTGCATCAAGTAGCTTAAGCACTTCACCTCTCACTACTTCCTTCATGTTTGGGTTCAATCGTCTTTGCATTTGCCTCACAGATTTAGCCTCTTCTTCAAGATAGATTCTATGTGTACATAAAAGAGGGCTAATTCCTTTCAAGTCAGTAATTTTCCACCCAATTGCTTTCTTGTGTTTTCTCACCACTCTCAAAAGTTTGTGTTCTTGCTCTATGCTAAGTTTTGATGAGATCACAATAGGATATGATTCATCTTCCCCTAGAAATGCATACTTAAGATCACTCGGTAAAGGCTTCCTTTCTAGTTTATCAGGCTGGACAAGAGATTCCTCAACTTTCACTTGGGGTGAAATCAAAGGCTCAAATGATGGGGTCCATTGACCTATTGACATAATAGGCATTGGATCTAGATAAGTCTCGAGTTCTCTTACTTCCTCATCAACACATTCCAAAGAACAAAATCTTTCATCATGAATTAAAGTTCTCTCCAATGGATCCTTGATCCACACTCTCTCAAAGTGTTCTTGACAAACTGTTTGGATGAAATCTACCTCTCTAATGTCCTCATGTTCCCCGATTTGTTTGGAGACATTGAATATGTTCATCTCCACAGTCATATTCCCAAAAGACAATTTCATCACCCCATTCCTACAGTTAATTAAGGCATTGGATGTAGCTAGGAAAGGTCTCCCTAAGATGACTGGGATGGGGGCATTAGAACCTTGAATTGGTGCGGTGTCTAACACTACAAAATCAACAGGAAAGTAGAATTTATCTACTTGGACCAACACATCCTCAACGATACCCCTAGGAATCTTGATTGACCTATCAGCTAATTGAAGGGTGATTCGAGTAGGCTTGATTTCTCCTAAACCTAATTGTTCGTAAACAGTGTAGGGTATTAAATTCACACTTGCTCCTAAATCCAACAAAGCTTGATCTATCTTATGACTTCCAATAATGCATGAAATGGTAGGACAACCAGGATCTTTGTATTTGGGAGGGGTCTTAAACTGGATGATAGCACTAGCATGTTCAGTTAGAAAAGCTCTTTCTTTCACATTCAATCTCCTTTTGACTGTGCATAAATCCTTAAGAAACTTTGCATAAGATGGAACTTGTTTAATTGCATCAAGGAGTGGAATATTGACTTTCACTTGTTTGAACAATTCATAGATTTCTGAGTTCATAAGATCTTGTTTAGGTTTCCCTAACCTTTGTGGAAATGGTGCTCTAGGAACAAATTCTAAATCACTTACTTTGACTCCAATTTTTCTTGAATCATCTCCTTTCTCACTCACTTCTTTCTCATTTATCTCACCTTTTTTTTCACTCAAAGTCTCATTTGTCACTTGTGTTTTGATCCCCTCTTCACTTTCCTTAGATTTCTCTTCCACAATACCTCTAGGAATCCCAAAACATACAACTTTATCAATAATTTTTCCACTTCTAAGGGTGATGATGGCTTGAACTTATTCATGGTTTGAAGGTTCACTAGATGAGGATTCACTCATGTGTACCTGACCTCTAGGATTTGGCATTAGTTAAGCTGGGATCTTTTCCTTCTCTTGAATGCTTAGTGATTGAGTCAACTTAGTTAGTTGACTTCGAATGTCATCTAAGGTCCTATTGGTCTGGTCTTGGAATTTGTAAACTTGGTTGTTGATTCCTCCTTGCGTTTGCATGAATTGTTGAAAAGTTTCCTCTAGGGATCTCTTATGAGGTGGTTGGTATGTGTTATGTGTAGGAGCATGAAATGGTTGGGGTGGAGGTTGAAATGTTTGAGGTACTGAAGAGCCCTCATTTCTCCATCCAAAATTTGGGTGGTTCCTCCATCCAGGATTATAGGTCTCAGAGTAGGGATTGCCTACTTGGTTTGGAAATGGCTTTCTAACATTACTTGAATCAGAAGTTTGGCCATATAGCACTTCCTTGAAGGCTGGAATGGTAGGACACTCAGTTGTCCTATGCCCTTTGCTCTCACAAACAACACAACTTTCCTCTTGTTGTTCACTTATGACATGCACTTTTTTAATCTCAAGAGACTCTACTTTCCTAGCCAATGAGGCTAATCTAGCATTGAGGTCATCAGTCTCTTTCAATTGAAACTTCCCACTTGAATGAGAAATGGTGTTTCTAGACTCAACATGAACTGGGAGAGAAGTCTCCCATTGCTTTGTGTTTTCAGCCAATTGATCAAAAAAATCAAAGGCCTCACTTGGTTCTTTGTCATAAAACTCACCATTACACATGGTTGACACTAGCTTTTTAAAATCTGCGGTAAGAGAGTCATAAAAGAAACTCACTAACCTCCACATCTCAAAACCATGATGAGGGCATGCATTTAACAAGTCTTTGAACCTTTCCCAAGCTTGGTGAAATGACTCATTTGGACTACAAGAAAAATTCATCATTTGACGTTGTAAGGCTGCTGTCCTATGAGTGGGGAAGTATTTTTTCAAAAATTCAGCTTGCATTTCTCTCCATGTACCTATAGACCTAGGACGCAAGGAGTTTAGCCAAAGCTTGGCTTTATCCTTTAGAGAGAATGGGAACAATTTAAGCCGAATGGTTTCCTCGGTGCATGTTCTATCAATAAAAGTATTACATACCTCTTCAAAGTCTTTAATGTGTATGTATGGATTTTCAGAATCCATACCATGAAATGTGGGAAGAAGTTGAATCATGCCCGGTTTCAAATTGAAAGCTTGTTGGTTAAGAGGTAAGATAATACACGAAGGTGTACTTTGTCTAGCCGGGTGAAGATACTCTCTAAGAGTTCGAAAATTAGGTTGATCATTGAATTGTGGAGGTCCATTACCTTGAACACTCCCTTCACCCTCTACATCTTCAACATTAGCCATGATAAAATAATAATAATAATAATAATAATATAACAATTATATGAATATGAAAGGAAAGGAAAGAAAAAAAATGCAAATAAAAGTAATAGCTCAAAAATAAAAATACAACTTGAATCATGCCTAGTTTCAAATTGAAAGCTTGTTTGTTAAGAGACAAGATAATACACGTAGGTGTACTTTATCTAGCCAGGTGAAGATACTCTCTAAGAGTTCAAAAATTAGGTTGATCATTGAATTGTGGAGGTCCATTACCTTGAACACTCCCTTCACCCTCTACATCTTCAACATTAGCCATGATAAAATAATAATAATAATAATAATAATAATAATAAAGAAAAGAAAAAAAAAAAGATTGCAAATAAAAGTAAATAAAACGTAAAAGATAAAGTAATAACTCAAAAATAAAAATAAAAATAATTAAGAAATTCACTCTCCAACTAATAAGAAATATTAATAACAATAAACATTAAAAGATAATTATAACAAGCGTGAATAAAAAAAAAGTGGTAATACTAGCCAAACACTTCAGACGATAAATATAAGAAAAATAATCACAACAAAACAAAAAAATAAAATAAAATGAACAAGAGGCGGTAATACCGGCCAAGCACTTCAAACAATAAATATAAAAATTAACAATAATAAACATTAACAGATAATTATAACAAGCATGAATAAAAGACGGTAATACCGGCCAAGCACTTCAAAGAATAAATATAACAAAAAATAATAACAAAAAATAAAATAAAATAAACAAGAGACGACAAAACTAGCCTTATAATATAAACAATAAATATTAGAAACTAATTAGAATAGACAATAAAAAAAAAGGTTGAACCAACCCAAATTCAACAATTAATAGTCCAGTCC
>NW_011504156.1:0-6944 GCF_000495115.2 Populus euphratica
TCATGCAAATATATTTTCTATCCCTTAATTTTTTTTAAAAAAAATTTCCAATAATTATTTATTTTGAGGAATTTTATTGATATGATTACAATTGGCATTTTTGGTTGCATCGCATTTTGCTCTGTTCTTAGTTTTTGTCTAAAATTTACATCCACTTACAAGCACAACAACAACATAACACTTAAAAGATGACAGCATATAAATTATACTATATTATAGAAACTATATAAAAAAAATATCACATTCTATTTTATTAAGTTCTATGGGTTAATCTGGGTTGAATCGAGTAATTTTTTAGATTAGTTTTTTTTTTTAATTTTATCCTTTAATATTGGATTGATTAAAAATTAGATTTTGTAATTTTTTTCTTAATTTTCTTTTTATAAGACTATCTAAATATCATAACCTATGTTATAGGTTGACAGATTGACCCGGACTGACTATATTTATTTTTTATGGACTCGTTTTTAATTGAATAATTTTTTAATTGGGCTTCATAAATTTTATTGATATGCTTTCTATTGAATTATCCTAATTTTATTATCAAAGTTGTGGGTTTGACAGGTTAACTCAAGTTGTTGGTTTGATAGGTTAATCCTAGTTGACTCGATTTATTTTTAAGTCATTTTTTAATTGAATATTTTTTTTAACTTAACCCCCATCAACTCAATCTTCTTCATCTTATTTTTTTAGCCTTTTGTTTTTAATTTCATCCTTCAATATTAGGTTATTTCATAATTTTTTTTAATTTGATTTATATAACATTATCCTGATTTCATGGATTTAGTTTGTTTTTTCCTTTTTGATTTTAACCTTCAATAGTGGATTTCTTGAAAATGAAATTTAGTAAATTTGTTTTAAGAAAATATCCCGATTTCATTACTCAAATTACGGGTTTAACAAGTTAGCTAATGTTGGTTTGAGTTTTTTTTTTTTAAAATTTTTAATTTTTTTTTTTTTTAATATTAAATTAATTAGAAATTAAATTTTATAATTTTATTTTTATTTTTTTATGAAGTTGTTTGATCTTAATTATATTAATCATTAATTTAAAAATTAATTAACTTTTTTTCAATATATTTTTGAATTTTACCCTCGGTTATCTAGTCAAATGTCACATGGCATGCAGGTAAACGAACAACCAGGATTGGCAGGCTTCATAGTTCCTTGTTTGATGGAGCATGGATGTCTGTAGATGCTAGGACATCTGCATTAATAAGAGATTGAATACAACTATCTAGTAGGACAAATCTAAAATACGTAATAAATGCTAGAATCACGTATATTTTTTTTAAAAAATAAATAATATTAATGTATTTTTTAACAAAAAAAAACATAATGAACTAAGAAATCTACTATATATTTGATAATATTTGTTTTAATAGTGAGACTGTAATAACATAATGAACTAAGAAATCTAATATATATTTGATGATATTTTTTTTAATAGTGAGACTGTGATATATATCGCAGTCTCGTTATTAAAAAAAAATATGATCAAATATATATTAGATTTCTTAATTTATTATGTTTTTTTGCTAGAAAATATATTAGTATTATTTATTTTTAAAAAAATATAAATATGACTATAATAACCTTATAAAAAAATTAAAATAAATTATAAAACTCAATTATGAATCAACATAATATTAAAAGATAAAAAAACACTTTGTTAAAAAAAAACCCTAAGTTAACTTTGATTAATCTATTAAACTTGTGATTAGTTCATGAGATTGGGATAACCCTATAGAAAAAAATAAAAAAAAAATATGAAACTTAATTTTCAGCCAACTCAATATTTAAGGATAAAATTAAAAAAAAAGAAAGAAGAGAAGACTTCAGCCAACTTGGGCTAATCTATCAAACACACAACCTTAGTTATGAGATTAAGATAACTTCACGAAAAAATTAATAAAAAATTATAAAATCTAATTCCTTCATATCTAATTAATGTTGAAGGTTGAAACTAAGGAAAAAAAAAACTAAAACCATAAGATTAGAATAATTTCATTTAAAAAAAAATAAAAAAGATTATAAAATTCAATTCTTAAACAACTTAATATTGAATGATAACATTAGAAAAATATTAAATAAAAAAAATTGGATTGTTAAAGGGTGACATTGAAATAAAAACCTAAAATAAAAGGTAAAGCAAATCATTACTCTAATGAACAATGCTTTGTAAGTAAGCATATATTAATTTAGCCACACTTTTTAGGTTTTTTTAAATAGATTATGGGCTTGTAGTATGCCTTGAGTCATAACAATTTTTTATCAATTAAAAAATATTTGGACGATGCAAGCATGTTTTAAAAAAGTTTAAAAAAATGAGACTTGGGACATAAACTCAACCAAGAAAAAAACAAACGGGGGACCTAAAAAAAATGGTTAAAAAAAGGGTCATGAAATTGAGATTCTATGAAAAGAAAGATAGAAAAAAAATAAAAAAAAATAATCTAGGTTAACCTCAACAAGCATGCCAAATATAAAAATTAGTCATGAGACTACGATAAGCAAATAAAAAAAACATCAAAGTTTAATCCCAAACAAAGCCAACATCAAAGGATGAAATTGATAAAAGAATCAATTAAAAAAGTAACCCAAAATAATCAAGCAAACCAAATTCTGTGATTCGAAACTTACAAATGAGATAAATGAATCGAAGGAAAATTGAGAAATATCACACAACTCGATTCCAAAACAACTTTATGTTGAAGGATAGAGCATAAAAAATATTAAATTTAAAAAGAGCAACCCTAAAAAATTATTGTGCCAAACTAAGCCAACCCACAAAATTTGTGGTTTAAGTGATAGGACCAAGATTAACGAATAGAGAGAAAATAAAAGAAAATCACAAAACATAATATAAAAAAATCTCAACCTAGAATGATGGAACAAAAAAAATTATTCTTAACCGATACAATGTTGAATAATAAAATTAAAAAAACTTGTAAAAGTAAATTTACAAAAAATAACAAATAAAAAGACAAAAACAACCTAGATCATTTTAAAAATTCACAAAACATCATATAAAAGGAAAATAAATAAAAAAACAGAGTCTAATCACAAATGATATAAATGCTTAATGATAAAATTAAAAAAATCAGCTTAAAAAAAAAATCAAGCACACCCAAGTGAACCTTTTAAATTTGAGCTAAGATCTCAAACTCGCAACTCATAAAATTATAAACTTGAGTTGAATTAAGAAGCTTTATTCCTAACTAATTTAATGTTGATTAGTCAAAGTATATACAATAATGAACAACAAATAAAAAGACTTGAGAAAATCCTGATCATTTTTAAAATCAACAAAAAATTCTACGGAAAAAAAAGGAATAAAAATAATAAAGTTTAGTCTCCAATTAAATAAATGTTGAAATTAAAATGAAATTTAAAAAACATGAGCTTAAAAAAAAAACCCCTAACTTGGATCAATATCTAAAATCCAAAGCTTGTGAAATCGTAGAACTAAGTTTAGTTAAGAAACTTAATTCTCAACCAACCAATTAAAGCCTAATAACAAATGATATAAATATTGAATGATGAAATCATAAAAAAATATCAATTTTAAAAAACCTATAAAAAAATAGTAATAAGAAAACCAAGGATCAAATTTGACTAAGAAAATAAAAAATAAAAACAAGTAAACCCTGTGCAAACCTTTTAAACCTGGTCTAATCTCTGAAACTTGCTACCTGGTAAATAGTAAATGCAGGTTTAGTTAAGCAGCTTAATTCTTAACCAATTTAATGTTGAAAGATGAAATCATAAAAAAAATATTAATTTTAAAAACTTGTCAAAATAAAAAAAAAAATAATGATCAAATTTGATAGAAAAAAAAAAACTAAAGAGAATCAAATTGCAAAAAAAATAATAAAAAAAAGAACGAGGACCAAATTTGAAATATAAAAAATAAAAAGGAGTGAAATTGAAAAAATAATTTTAATTTTACAGGTTGTTCAAAATAAAACAAATAGTAATAAAAAGGATAGGGATCAAATGTTAAGGGGAAAAAATTTGAAGGAGTTGGTTTTAAACTTTGAAAGGGTTGACATGAAATTCGAGATGAAGAAAGATAAAAAAAAAGAATTAGTCACTGACGTTAAACTGGAAGTGCGTTTACCACACGTGTAGTCTAATCGGGGGGCATCAAGAACTTTTAAGCATCACATAGAAGATGTTTGTTAACCGAATGACCCTAAACTTACCGTCCACTTGTCGACATATATATAACTCTGTTTGTTTTTAAGAAGTAAACATTTATTAAAATACAAAAGTTCTTGAGTTAACTTGATTAACAAAATCAAGATAAAAAGACCAAAATACTCTGAAGAATAGTTTGGTCAATTGTGAACCCAAAGGTTAATTGAGTAATTTGACTTTAATTAAAAAATGAAAAAGACATAAAAGCCTTTATGCTTAAGCTGCTTGTTTTTTCTGAATTAATTTAATTGTTTTAACAAAATTTAAAACCTAATCTACCTCTAAACAATTTGAAAAAAACATTGAATCATGTTAAAAAGACCATCTTAACTCTAAATCCTAACTTAATGTTTTTTTGAGTTAGGGGTAAATTTATCATAACATTATTCCAATGAATAATGCTTATTGACTAGCACTACGCTATAGGTCAGATGAAAAATTAAAAAGACTAATCTACCCCCAAATAATTTAAAAATGACAATGAATTATGGTTAAAAAATCATCTTACCCTCAAATCCTAGCCTGATGTTGTTTTTGAGCTAGGGGCAAATTCGTTAGAACACTATTCTAATGAATAATATTCATTAGCCCGCGCTATGCTAAGTTATATCAAAATAATTTTTAACATAAAAAATCTTGGCAATGGTAATTTTTTTCCAATAAAAAAAAAATTGAAATCATGTGGGAATTGACTCGATGTTATCCCATCAACTTGACGGGTCTAAAAAGAATCTTGATGACCGTTAAAAACATAATTTGACTCAAAATAAATATTCAAAATGATTATTTTTTGTATGTAAATATTGAAATGACAATATATTAGCTCAATTCGGGTTAGTTAACCTATTAATCTTCATGCTAAGTTATAAAATTATGATAAACACATGAAAAGCAAATCAAACAAATTATGAAGCCTTAGTTCTAATAAACTCAATGTTAAAGGATGAAATTAATAAAAGAAATCAATTAAAAAATGATAAAAAAAATATAACCCAAGTCAACTCGAGTTAATATGTCAAACCCGCATCTCGGGTCATGAGACTGGGATAAACAAATAGAAAATAAATTGAAATAAATAATGAAGTTTAATTCTTAATAAATCTAGTGCTGAAAGATAAAATTAAAAAAAGGATTAAAAAACAACTTGATGCAACTCGAGTTAATCTACTAAACTTGTAACCCGAGTCATAAGATGAAGATAAGCTCATAGAAAGCAAATTGTAACTAATTACGAAGTGTAATTTCAAATAAATCTAAGTTGAAAGATAAAATTGAAAGAAAAAATTAAAAAGGAGTAAAAACTCGAGTCAACCTAACAAATTTATGATTTAGATCATAAGATTAAGATAACTTTTTTAAAAAATTATTAATTTTAATTTTCAATAAACTTAATATTAAAAGATGAAAATAAAATTATAAAAATAATTATAAAAAAACCATTACATTGAATAATATTTTTGCAAGGAAAGGTATAATTGAATCCCCTTTAGTTTTTTTGGTTAATTAATATGATTGTCTTGCAAATAGATATTCAACCCTTGTTTTCAACATGAGTAGACAGACTATCTTTCATGGGACTATCTTTCAATATGAATTTAGTCCTGCACACAAGCTTGTTTTAAAATATCATATCATTAAACTGGGAAAAGAATCATTTTTTTTCCTTCGCTTTTATGATTATTTAGTGTTTATCTTTGCACTGGACCTACCTACGTATATAAACTTTATTAGATACATTTCCAAATTATTCACCTAGACTCAATACAAAGAAGACAGCTTCATGTCGAAATCAGAACCCCCATTTCCGGCCCTTGTGTACAGGCAAGAATCTGTTAAGCACACCGCTGGGCTTATAGCACATCGATACGAAATCCATTTGAGAGGGGCAAAAAAAAAACAGAGTTATTAATAAATAAAATAAAATTTCAAAAAAAAAAGAAAAAAGAAAAGAAGATGTTTTATCGATGCCTTCGGCCGATTTTAGACCTCTATGCATGATTTTGATCAAAATCTGAATATAATTTTATTTTATGCCATCAACATGTCTTATTATTGGGTTTCGACTCGATTAATAAATAGATTTATATTCCACGTTATTACTCGTGATTTGATTCCTAAGAAAGATTATAAGAGCTCGTGAAAGTATTAAAATCTGATTGAAAATAAATTTAGTTTCAATACGTAAATTGATCTAAGAATTCCTGAACAAGAAGAAAGAGGGCAATGGATATGGCCGAGGTCGCAAATCTCAAGGCCTAAACAGGGCTCCTATTAAGGCCTCATAACGTAAGATTGCTACGGCCCAAACTAGGAGTGCGAAACATTTGGAAAGGGAAACAATTCCTTCAAAGGAGACCAGCCTCTGAAAACCAGCTGCTGTACTAAGCAATTTAGCCGCGGTTCCTTGCGGGCTGAGCTAATTTTTCTTTTTCTTTTGAGCAACAAATTGAGATATAAGCTTGTTAAAAAATAGAAATCAAAATAATAAAAATTAAATTATAAAATATAATATTTAATAAATTAAAATGAAAAAATCAATGGCAAACAAGTAAATTTTTTTTATAAAAGTATCAAGAACAAAAAAAAAATAGGAGTTTAAGTTAAAATATCAACAAAAAGAAATTATATATAAAAGTCTAAAATATACGAGAGCCTCCCACGCGCCTTTGAGTGTTGTACAACTGTCTAAATTATATATATATATAGTCAAATAATAAATTGCTCTTGAGATCATATGGTAA
>NW_011504179.1:0-6852 GCF_000495115.2 Populus euphratica
TTCGAATGAAAACCTAATGATCAGTTGATTAATTCTCAAACATATGTTTTTTTATATATATTTTTATTAGCGACACATGTAATACATGAAATGATCAGGAGGAAAAAATAAATTTTGATTTAATATAAGATAAAAATGAGAAAGAAAATTGAGAATATTTCTATAAATATGCCACGAATTCAGTATATTCCCAAGCATATTCAAAAGCTAGTGTCAAAACAAAAAAAAATAAAAATGGTTAGAGATGAAAATGGGTGAAGCCCGAGAGCCTGAAGGAACCAATCTGAGTGACGGACTTGACACCGAGGGGGTTGAATATGAACAACAATAATCGTCAGGGACTACATTGGAGAAAAACAGAAAATAGAGGGACTGGATCGAGGGTCATATTTAAATCTTGAGGTAGAAAAAACTGAACATTTTGTTAGACGGATTAAGTGGTCGTCAAAGGTGGCCACCCGTGGGCTTTTTTTTTTTTTAATTTTTTTTGTGTGTGGTGAAGGCAACAGTCAGGGACCATGAAACCATAAATGGGAAAGCTAGAGAGAAGTACCTTTCTACAGGAATTGTTCTGGCATATCCTGTATCTTTTCATTCGGCATATCCAAATTCTGGTGCGAATCATGCATGTACATAAAAGGACTCTTTGAGCTGTTTGCCTAGACAACTCGAGCAATGCTAGCTAGCTCGCTAGCTGAGGGAGCTAGGCAATACATCTATCATTTATGGCTAAAGAATAACAGGGCTTTATCCTCCTTTGGCAAACAGAACATGGAAATATATGCCTGCATATTTCTGTTTTGCCAAAGGAGAATTGCCCTGCCATTCGTTTCCACAGTTACTTGAATGCGTCTATTGCTCTTCATGGATATCATCATGATATGATATCTCTTGCAATTATTTTTGGGTCAGATTTTTAATCTCCCTTGCATAAAAATAATCTTTTATTTCATTTTTTAGCAGGTACTTGCCAATGAGGTCCAATTAATAATCAGAGATGTCAGAAAAATGCAGTATGAATCGATGAGGGCTTGCACTATCCGATCAACTGGAATAAAGGCTGCACAAGCTATGAATGTAATGTTGTTTTGTTCTCTCATTTTCTAGGGCTATTTGCGTTGGATATGCTCCTGTTCTAGAGTTGACCATAATTACATCTTTATCTTGTTCGCATGCGCATCAGCAGTTCTTGAGAAAGAGCTGACATTCAGTGTGCTCTCTTCAACTATAGGCACTGGAGATTGGATAGAACCATACACAGCCAGCTAATGCTTTGGTACTGCAGTGATGATTTCATAACTAGCTTATCTACCGCTCCATCTATCTTACCATTGAAACAAGCTCTTCAAATTAAGGGATAGTCAAATCACAAATGCGGACGTGGTTCTTGTTCATATTTCTTTGAGATTTTACAGTGATTGTACTGTTAGGATTGAATATTTAATTTCCAGATTCTTTTTATAATAATTTTGTATATAGTTTTATAAGTTCTATTAATATCGTGTGTGTGTATATATACATATTATACTTTTCTCACTCTCTCAGTTAAAAAACAAAATCAGCGAAATATTTTCTTCATATTTATAAATATGGTATCAGGACATGATTTCTGAAATCCTTAAAACCTAATTTTCCTCCCATTGTTCTGCTTTTTTTTTTTTTTTCCCTTAAAGTCTTTGAGTTCATTGAAAAGAAAAACACCATTGAGAGAAATGGATTGTGTTTGTGTGTGATTTTCTAGAGAAAAAAGATAGCTAGATCTGAAAAATTCCTAGCTTTCCCAAATAATGATTTGGAGATCCATCCAACTTTAGTCAAACACTTTGATAAGAGCCGTTTGTGGTCTAATTGAGCTGAAATTTTGTAAGCACGTTCATGACACGAGGCTTTATAATTTGAATGCTGGAGGTCAGATATAGAGAAGCCTAACTAGTGTTTTTTACTGGGAAAAATAACCACAACTTTGTGATAGTGAGAATTTAATCTACGTTTCCAAGCTTTCCTAGCAAGCAAAAACTCTGATGAAACGATGGATGCAATGAAGAAAGTAATGAAACTTCATGTTGGTTGAATTAACAATGAAAGATATAAAACTCTTTGCGTGCTACAAGAATGTGATTGGTGGGAGGAGGATATTATGGAGAATTTTATATCAAGCCAATTAAAAGGAGGTGTCAAAAAGGAATGGAACATATGTGGAGAGGACCAAAGCATCTACAGGAAGAAGGTGGAGGTCGGAGTTAACTGATATTTGTAATTATCCGATGACTTTGGTTGGTGATGATCACATTCTATCATCCTGGGAAATCTTCTGTGTTTTACTATAAGATGAAAGGTAATAATTACTACAATCTAGCAAACTTTACAAGCTGTAATAAAAGTAAAGAAGCAACTAATCAATCACTTAAGACTCATAGAATCATTAAAATAATTTTTGAAACGAAGAGATAGGATAATGTTGCCAAAAATAAAAAACTTCAATCATGATAGCAGCGGTAGATAATGATGATAAAGTTTTAAATATTTCTTCACCTATTTTTAGAAGTCCATGGATAATTGATTATAATTATATAGATTATATGACATTTGATTCTAAACATGTCTTGTATATTTATATATATTTACTGCTAGTGATTAAATTATTAGAGAAGGATCTTTGACCCTTACTAACACTTTTAATTTAGATTACATTTTAATTGATCCATCATTACATTATAACTTGTTGTCAATTTCTTAAATGACCTCCACTTTAACTTGTGCGTTATCTTTTTTACTTAAATATTGTATGTTTAAGGACATTCAAACCAAATAGACAATTGGTTATGCTATCAAGTAGAGAAGTTGTATTACCTAGACTTAGTGTGAAATTTTTTTCTAACAAGTTACGTAAATATTTAATAGTGGATTGATCTAAAAGGAAGGAGAAGAAAATCTAGTTGTGGAATTGAAGTCCAAGGCATGCTTCCTTTAGTTATTTTAAAAAACATTTCTTGATTTATTTATAAAAAATTAATGTTTTGTAGTTTTTAATGTGATGTTTGTAAACTAGAAAAAAACTATCACACTTTTTTATTAAGTTTAACTAAGAGCCCATAATCATTTATAATTATACATTCTCAACTTGAGATACATCCAAAATCTTATTTTGAATGGATTATGTTAATTTATTACTTTATCAAGAACTCTACAAGATGATATGAGAGAGCTTCATGAAATTTAAAGGTGAATTGAGCTTGCTATTTCAAAAAATTTATACTTGATTGAAATTTTTAGTATAATGCACAAGTTCAGGTTCTTTAAAGTAATAATATAACAAAATATCATCTTAATTCTGAACTTCTTATAAATTATTCATCAATTACTTTTTTCAATATACCCTTGTAAAGCGAGGTTGCTAGGTATAAAAATCAACACTTATAAATAAGTTATTCATGTTTTAATGATAAAAACTTGTAAATCATTATCTTATTATTTTATAACATATAAAAACTCATATATCATTATCTTATTATAGAGAAGCACTTACCTCTATAACATATATAATTGACAAGGTATACTCTAGTTCCATTAACTTTTGGATACCATTTAAGGTTCTTAACTTTAAAATTTATGCTTCGACACTCTTACATATATCACTTTATATTTTTGGTTATGTTGCATTTGTACATCTGTAAAAGCACTATCACAACAAGTTGACTCCGCAAGCATTGCAATGTGTTTTCCTTTGATTTGCCAATTATCAAAAGAAACATTGATGCTATCATCATCTAGCTTGATAAATCTTTATCATAATAAATATTTTTCACGAAGATAAAAGGTTTTTTTTTTCTTTAAGCCTAAAATTCAATGAGAGTATCATAAGGAAATTCAAACTCTAGATTATAATTTTCTAAATATAAATTTGAGTTCCAGTATTGATGATTCACAAGCTAGATCACACAATAAAAATAAAATGAATAGAATTTGAGTTGTGTAATTTTGGATCGTAGTGGTGATGAACACTAAAGAGCTAAAAATGAACTTAGAAAAATGCTATGTTTAAGTTAGAATTTCTTATAATTGATGTAACAAATGAATTAATCATTGCATATTTTCCCAACTTGGTGTTTGAGTCAGAAAACAATTACCACACCATCACACCAGAGATATTTCTAAGTCCATATATAAACCCAAATTTTCTAGTAAAGCAAAATATCCTAAGGGTCATTTTGTATTTAAGTATATTAATCATAATGAAATCTATCATTTATATCCATTTCTAAGAGTGTGTATTAAGTTTTAACTAACTCTAGGTGAGAAATAACTATTAGCAAAGAGATCAAATCCTTGTAAAAAATAGAAAATAAAACTTATTGATCCTATATTAGAAAAAAAAAAAACTAGTAAGATGTTAATGGATTTACATGGTAAAGATGAAGGTTGATGACATAATTGAATGTTCTAATGCAAGACTGGTTGTGAAAAATTATACTCAAACCTATATGATTGATTATAAAAGACATTTCAAAATTAACAAAGTTCAAGTCTTATTATCTTTAACTACAATTACAACAAGTTAATATATCTGAAGAAGACCTTTTATACATAACAAATTATATAAATAAGTCTATATGGACTTGATATGTGAAGGATATAGTCATAAGATGTGCAAGTTGAAGAAATTTTTTTATGAATTTAAGCAATCTTCGCAATTATGGTTAAAAAAATTTCTAAAATTTATGATAGCTTTAATTTGGTTGTTACGTGAAATGATCTTAAAGAAAGACAGAACCTATAAGATTACTTGGTCAAGAAATTTGAAATGAAAAATTAGAGCATTTGAAATATTTTTTTTGAAATCATAATGTCTAAATCTTATAATGCAATCTTTTTATATTAGAGAAAAAAAACATTAGATATTTTACAAGAGATTAATATTTCGGCATATTAGCTAGTTAATACACTAGTAAAAGAAGGTTTAGATCTCTATATGAACTAATAAAGAAAGATATTAACAACTTGTAAGGAAATTGATATACTTAACACACATGGAATCAAATTTGGCTTATGCATTATAGATTGTCAGTTAATTTATACATTATCCAAGAGAAAAACATATGGATGCACCTATGCATATTTTGAGATATATGAAAGCTACATTTGAAAAAGAAATTCTTGTCACTGTAAGTATAGATTGTCGAAGCATAATTATTTATAACTATATTGACTACATCAAAACAACAGATGATAAACAATATACTTTTAGTTACTTTATCTTTATCAACAATAGTTTCGTTACATGAAAAAGAAAGAAATGGATATTGGAATTTGTGAAGTGGTGTGGCTAGGATTTTCACTGAAGATTTGGGTTATCCATTAAGGTAACCAATTCTAATTATACTTGACAATGAAGCAACATTTGTTATTGCTTATAATTTAGTTTAACATGTTTACAAGAACATGTAGGGGTAGATCTATTTTTTATTAAAGAGATATTGGATAAAGAAATTATGGAGTTGTCTAAAAATAGATCTAAAGATCAATTGATCAGCATTCTTGCCAAATAAGTTTTAAATATATTGTTTTTAAAGTTTTTAAACAAGTTGAACATGTATAATATCTATATACCAACTTAAGGGGAGACATTGACAATTATTGGAGATTTTACAAGGATTCTAAAGTTGGAACTTAATATTTAGTTTTTAGATTTAGAGCAAATTTCATGATAATTATTATTTTGATTTACTGTATGATTGGCTTTCTAAGTTAGCTTAATTAGTATTAATTAATATTGTATATATTAAAATTTTATCACTTTCTCAAGAAGAAAATCATAAGAATATTTTCTTATATGTGCAAACAATTCGTATCACTATTATTCAACTTGGCTTGGTTTGATAAATCCTAGGATTCAGCCAACCCCCTAGCTCAAGCTGGGTCTCAACATAAAGACTATATAAAGTTGACTTGGTTAACATGGTGGGCAACCCTAAACCTATTTAAAATAATTTGACTTTATTTTTTAATTTTTTTTAATGATCATGTTTTGATTTTTTTAATTTTGTTATTAATTAAAATCAACTCAAATCAATATTTTTAAGTAGTAGCTTAAACCTTACGTAGAGTTAATGACTTGAGTTAGATTTAATGGCTATGATTCTAATTTTTTTTTTTGCACAATTATTTCATGCTTTAGTTTCTTTGTTTCCTTAATTCCTGCCCAATTTAATATTTTGGGCATTCTCTTATATCTTGTTAAACATATATAACAATCATCGAATTTTTATCATTTGAAGTTTAATGCTTGTAATGTTTCTGTTTTTTAGGCATCCATTTGTCATAAATCAATATTGATATACCGTATGTTAAATTTATTTTTATAAATCATGAAATTCTACAAAATAACATAAACGGTTGCAAGAATATATTTTATAAACTATCATTATGAAACCCTACAGATATGAATCTGAATTTATAAACAGATGGCCGAATGATATTCTGAAAAGGAAGGAGACTTAATCTAGGTTGCCTTAGAAACTGGTTTGGGGATACTGACAGCACAGCTTTTTCTTTGCTGAATTCTCATGAGTCTATTTAATCGAACAACGTTGCCCTCTTCAGGCGTTCATTTGGATACTGACAACACAGATTTTTTCATGGCTGCTTTTTCTTCATGTACTGCATCAAGAACCTGCAGGGATTGTTTGAGATGACTTTGACTCAGAGTCGGCACTGACGTGAATGAGACTAGAGAATGCCTGCCAGTGTTTAATGTTATTTGACATATCTACCTCATGATTCAAACAAGGGGCAGAAGTTGAAATTCACGAGTCAATTGGGTGTTACTTTCATTTGGCTTCAGATCAAGCATGG
>NW_011504158.1:0-6929 GCF_000495115.2 Populus euphratica
TCAGGACAATATTTGAATAAATAAGGGTAATCCCGATAAAAGTTCTTCACTTCATTTATGAACTTTCTTTTATCTTGGGTACTTCAATGAGCTGACAATTTTCCTGAAACAAGAAAATTGACAATATTAGCGAACCAAGACATTATAGAGATAAAAAGTAAAAGATTCATTGGGAAAGTAGTCATCAATTGGTGTGATGTTAGATTTCGAATTTGTTGTCAATCTTGACAAATGATTTGCAACATTGTTGGTGCCTTTCTTGTCTTTGATTGTGATATCAAATTCTTGAAGTAATAAAATCCACAACATCAATTTAGCCTTAGAATCTTTCTTAGAAAGAAGATATTTCAATGCTACATGATCACTAAAAACCATAGTTATTAAACCCGATGTGGGGATTGATCCGGTTAAAAGGCTGGGTCTCGGGTTTTATGGGTCAACCCAATTAGCCTATGTTAATCCATAAAAACCGAGTTATTTAAAGGTTAGGTTAGGTTAAAGGTAAGAAATGGAAAAGGGAGGCAGTGAAGTGGGACCAATGTAGTAGTTATGTTGTTAGTTGTTTTTTTGCAAAGAAAGGGCTCTTAATCTTATCATTATCTTCTTATAAAGTTTATTTACCCTTTATGGCTTCATCACAAGCAACCAAGTTGTCTCTCTTTTGAACCATCTATTTTGTACAAGGACGAACACAATATGTTGAAAGCCCACAAGCATAGTCCTTGCTTTTGGACGACCCCATGCTTTAGAGATTAAAAACATCACACAAACCCTATCTCTTTCATATCTTTCCCCTGTAAATGTATATGATTTCTACATGCTTCAAAACATTAGCTAGAGAGAGAAAAAGAGATGTTAAAGAGTTGATGATGGTAATAAAGCCTATGGTACTGGTACTACTACTTGTTGCCTCTCTCTCTCTTTTGAAACTGTGAGTTTGTTTCCCCCCCTTACTTGATGACCAAGACCTGTTAACGAAGAGGAAATAGGTGAGCGAAGAGCTTTGTTTGCTTCTTCAAATCGGAGCTGTCAAAAGGAAAAACAAAATAGCTAACTAGCTCCTTGATTGGATGGGACTGGAAAATGAAATAGATTGTACCCTCTTAGACAATTTATATAATCACTTAAATGGTTTGAGGAGCAGGGGAGGATTCCCTTAGAATATCTAATCTATTCTTTTTTCCCTTCCCTGAGACTCATATTCCAATTGTAGTCCTCCTACCAGCCATTTCTAAGCCATTTTTAGTTATATTGCTTGGAAGTTTTCTTACATCCCTGATTAGTACTTAAAAGTGCATTTTATAAAAGTTTTATATCATCATTTTGCACTTGAAGTATCAATAACTCCTTAACTAAAGCATGTTTTATAATAACATATCTAATAATATAAGATACCTTTAATTTATGGTAAATGTTCATTTTAAATACAGGCCTATCACATAAATGAAAGAATTGATTGATGAACTTAAGAACTGAAATTGAAAGGATAAAGAGATGGCCAAACTTAGAAAAGAGATGTCGGTGCAATCCAAACCGGAACACTGTTCGGTAATTGGGTCATATCTGGAGCTACAGATCTCAGATTTAGGTCCAATTTATATGGATGGAAAGGTAAGACATAGGCCTACAACTTTCATATGGAGCCCAAGATCTAAAAAGGCCATTATCAAGTCCAAATAGTAGCAACAACAAAGAAGCCCGAATCTGTCTTCCAGCCCGAGCACTGTTCGGCACTGTTGAGTGTTTGGCCCATATATGGAGTTATAGAAGTCCAAATATCCTCCATTTTTTTTATTGGAAAGCTGAGATAGTTTCCTACAACTTTCATGTTTTTAAGTGGTTCCAGTTCTAATGTTATCAATGATGTTTTGGGCAGACAAGAGAAGATAAAGATTGTTATCAAGTCAAGAGTTGGCCACCCACTCATCAATTAATCATCAAATAAAGAGTTCCTAATTTTTGCCTATAAAGGGAGGCATTTGACATGCATTTAAGCATCTTGGTCTCCAGATCAAGATCATGCTCTTCCTTTCTCTCTTTGTATTTTTTATGCTTTGTTTTCATTAATATTAAGTTTATGCCTTTCATTTCCTTTCCTTTACTTAGTTAACTTTTATGTTCTTATTTTGTTTATCTATTTTGCTTTCTTTCATTATGTCTAGCTAAGTTAATTATGTCAAGGTGAAAAGGTTACACTAATGGTGTAAGAATAAGTATAATGTAAACTTAATATGGACCTTAATGTTTGATACTAACATGTTTTATATTTGCTATCTTGTTCACTCTTTAATACTTTGCTTGTTAAATGACTAATCTTGATTTATGTTATATAACACTTGGTACAACAAATGCTTGGCACTTTCATAGCCCATAATGTATGGTATAACCGACATCTAAGCTATAAAAGGAACTTGGTTTATTGTTAACATAAGTTATGCCTAATGAGATTTACAAGTATTATTATTAATCAAATAAGATAATTAATGTAATCATGTTAACAATTTATAATATGATTGGAACCTCCTTTGTGTGTGGTTTCCAATTCAATAATAAGAGTTTATACTATACTTGTTTGATATACCATTAGTGGAACCTCTAACCTTGACATTTGTTATTATTATTGTTTAATCCTTACATTAATTTTCCATCTCCAAGTTCTCATCATCTTCTTCTTCTTCTCTTTCTTTATTATTATTATTATTATTATTATTATTATTAGTACTACTACTACTACTACTACTACTACTACTACTATTTTTATTATTGTTATCTATGATTTATACAATTTACCTTCCTATGCTTCGACCCTAGTCTTGCAGGGTTATTTATTACTTCGACACTCCTGCACTTGGGAGAAGACATCAATCTTTTAGTCGTGTCAAGTTTTTGGCGCCGTTGCCGGGGAGGTAAGTTCTTGTATAAATTATAGTATTTATTTTATTTTCTCTTTTCACTTTTCTTGTATATAACTTTGTTTCTTTTCTTTTGTTTCTTTTTATTTTGTTTTCTTCCTCCTTCTTTTGCTTTCTTCTTCTTCTTTTTTTATTTTATTTTATTCCTACACGTGCATGAGAGTGTGGTCACGTACATCAAGTGGTAGACTTTGTAGGGTATCCTCATCATTTTCAGAAAATATGGCCGAAGAAGATAATCAATCACTTCAAAATGAGAATAATGAGAATAACCGTGCTAGAACACTTAGAGACCACATGAATCCCACAAGAACAAGTGCACCATCATGCATAGTTTTTCCTCCCGATGCATCTCATTTTAATTTTAAACCAGGTATTATTCAACTTTTACCTTCTTTTCATGGCTTAGAATTGGAAAATCCATACTTGCATTTAAGGGAATTTGAGGAGGTGTGCAACACATATAATAACTTAAATTGTAGCATGAACACCATCAGATTAAAGCTTTTTCCTTTTTCATTAAAAGATAAAGCTAAAACATGGCTACAAAATTTAAGACCAGGATCCATTCGTGCTTGGGATGAAATGCAACAACAATTTTTAAAGAAGTTTTTCCCATCTCATAGAACAAACTCTTTCAAGAGACAAATCACCACTTTCACTCAAAAACCAGGAGAAACATTTTACAAATGTTGGGATAGGTATCGAGACTTGCTTAGTACTTGCCCTCATCATGGTTTTGAAACATGGAGATTGGTTTCACATTTCTATGAAGGGTTAACACCTAAAGATAGGCAAATGGTTGAATTGATGTGCAATGGAACTTTTGAAGATAAAGACCCTAATGAAGCAATGGAGTACTTAGACTTGTTAGCTGAAAATGCTCAAAATTGGGACACCGCGGGTACATATGAGGCACCGAGTAAAACTCAACCTCACACATCTAGTGGAGGCATGTACAACCTTAGGGAAGATCATGACCTTCAAGCCAAGTTTGCATCTTTAGCTAGAAAAGTCGAGGCACTAGAATTAAAAAAGAGTGGTCAATTAAAATCTGTTGAAAACATTGTGTGTCAAATCTGTGAAACAAATGAACACTCAACCAACGATTGTCCAACCTTGCCTTCTTTTAAAGAATGTCTCCATGAACAAGCCCATGCTTTAAACAGTTTCCAAAGGGCCAACCACAACCCATACTCCCAAACATACAACCCTGGTTGGAGAAATCACCCAAATTTCAATTGGAAGAGTGAGAACAACAATGCACAAACTTCACAACCACAGTTTCAAGCACACTATAATTTCCAAAATTATCATGGATATGCACCTCCTTATGCTCCACCTCCTACAAGAAATTTTGAGGAAACTTTGTATGCATTCATTGAAAAGCAAGAGACAATCAACACTCAACTTGCTCAAAGCATAACAGATTTTAAAGATACTCTTGCAAAATTCACATCTGCTCTCAATTTTCAAGAGCAAGGTAAGTTTCCATCTAAACCACAGCAAAATCTCAAGGAGCAATACAATGCAAATGCAAGTAGTTATGGAAGTCAACACATGGATCAAGTCAAATCAGTCACTACTCTACGCAGTGGTAAGGTTATTGAAAAACCCTCTCTTGAACCTTATGAGAAAGATGATGAGTCAATTTCTAAGGGAAAGGAAGGGGTTGAATCTGAAAATTGCAAAGAAACGACTGATTCTCCGCCAGCACTTCCATTTTCTCATGCCATGACCAATCAGGAAGAAATCGAGGATGAAAAAGGCATCGAAAAGGTTGATGCGAATCTTTTATCAAAAGTGACAACAGATTCGACACCCGACATCACACCAATCGATGATTACTTTCCTGATGAATCTCTACTTTCTCTTAATTCAATGCCTTGGTTTGCTAAAAATATCAATTTTCTTGCTTCAGGATTTTTGCCAACTCATTGGAGTATTGAAGACAAAAGAAAATTTTTGAGCAACGAGCAAAATTTTTATTGGGATGACCCTTACTTATTCAATTATTGTCCTGATCAAATATTTCAAAAATGCATTCTCGACAATGAGGTAAGTAATTTCATTAAATTTTGTTACTCTAAGGCATGTGGGGATCATTTCTCATCAAAAAAGAGGATTGTAGAAATCTTACAAAGTGAATTTTACTGGCCCATCATATTCAAGGAGTCAGATGCATTCCGCAAAAACTGTGAAAATTGTCAGAAGGTGGGATTTATTTCAAAACACAGAGAGTCTTTAGATAATCTTCTATTGACTCTTAAGTCTCATCATAGTCAAGATAAGCATCGTGCAATTCATAACTTAGGAACCCATTTTCATAAAGAACATGCTTGGCATAGTCTTGGGAATCTGACTAAAAAAAGACCCTGTTTGCCAGTTTTTAAGAAAACTGGATGGGAAGCCTATCCCCGACCCATAGAGGGCGTTTAAGCCGTTCTTGGACGTAAAACCAAGGGAAGATGTGAGCCACAATCACAACTGCGATTTGAGTCTTAGCTTGTAAAAATTTGTGTCTTCAATCATAATAAAATCTCAAGGGGCAATACAATGTAAATGCAAGTAGTTTTAGAAGCCAACACTTGGATCAAGTCAACTCAATTATCACTTTTTATAGTGGTAAGGTTATTAAAAAACC
Organism: Populus euphratica; assembly: GCF_000495115.2. Classification (NCBI taxonomy): domain Eukaryota; kingdom Viridiplantae; phylum Streptophyta; class Magnoliopsida; order Malpighiales; family Salicaceae; genus Populus; species Populus euphratica. The sequence continues at coordinate 5,557 of NW_011504158.1, forward strand.
CACTTTTGAACCTTGTAAGAAAGATGATGAGTCAATCTCTGAGGGAAAGGAAGGGGTTAAATCTGAATATTGCAAAAAAAGATTGATTACCCGCTAGTGCTTCCATTTCCTTATGCCATGACCAAACAAAGGAAAGTCAATCATAACCTTTTCTTGCTTTCTGCACTCTCATAGGCTCTTCTTCTGGTCTCTTGGTTTTGTCATTTCATGGCCAAGTCAAAGAAAAAAACATCGATGTTGTGGTTTGCCCAGCGAGATTATGATTTTTGCATGTCACACCCTTCTTTGTCAAATGCCCAACGGACCCTGAGACGAAGTGTTTCCCCTCATGGCCAGCACTCCTTTGTCCTAGGTACACCTCATCCCCCTCAGCCCCTCCACGAATAGCAATTACTCTCGCAGATGTTGTTAATTCCAATTGTGAAGCTAGGGTTCACACAAAGCATCGAAAGAGGGCTATAATGTGTACACCCTCATCTGCTCTTCCATCATCTTCCTTTAAGCCCTGTGCACATCCTTCTACATCCACTATCTCTATTAGACCATATTGTGGCCCCTTTGTTTAGACTGGTTCTCTAAGCTCATGGTCTGACGCTGGTAACCTGATGGTTGGATCTGCTCCTTAGCCGTCTCCCACACCATAAGGTCAAGCCTCTTCAGGGAACCTTGGTCCTTCTCTATCCCAACATCATACAGGTACCACCATCCCATTATCCCCTCCCTTAGTACATTTATTTGATTTCACTGCTACATCATCTTACCAATTCCTTGAAACTGACTTGGGTGTACACAAAGAATTGTGGAGGTTTAGTTTAATTGGGTTCATAGTCGAAAAATTTCTTGGATATACATCCCTCTCTCAGTATGTTAATTTTGTATGGAACTGTAATGTAAATTTCTCCATGCGTGACTCTGGTTGGCTCATTTTCAAGTTTGAGTCTGAATCGGACATGATTGAAGTGCTTAATGGAGGGCCTTACTCTGTATATGGCTGGCTATTGATATTAAAAACTATGTCTGACTATTTTGATTTTGATACTTCTGATATGATTCGGATGCCTGCTTGGGTTCACTTTCCTAACCTTCCCCTTCAGTGCTTGTCACCATTATGTCTTTCTAAACTAGCAAGCATGATTGGAAAACCAGTGCATTTAGATTCTCCAACAACATCCATGACTCGGCTTTCCTATACCAAAGTGTTGATTGATATTGATTTGCTCGCTGAGTTACCATTATCGATTGATATCACCCTCCCCAATGGTGTTACCAAATCACAAGCAGTGATATATGAATCATTGCCCAACTTCTACAAATAGTGCAAAACATTAGGTCACGCCACTTCTGTATACAATAAAGCTTTCCGTCACAAGCGC
>NW_011504159.1:0-4318 GCF_000495115.2 Populus euphratica
ATGTGATTTAAACATCCAAGTGTAGGGGTATTTGATGCAATTATGTTATTCAATAGTTTCACTCACATTTAACTAGTGTTTTGCCTATGTTTTATATATAAAATGCCTTAATATTTTTTGTTTTATGTTTTGAAGGCATTTTTGGATGAAAGTGGAAAAGGGAGTAAATTAGAGGTAAATGGCAGATTTGACCTTCAGTAGATGTTTTGTGTTGACCTTCGGTCATTCCAACTTGAATATCTAGAGAGAAGTCCAATTGATGCAAACTCAATTTTTTTTATTCTTGACTAAAAGGCCTATAAATCTCAAAAGTTCAGCCAAAAATGATGTGATATGAGGGAGATATGATTTTTCAAAGATGACAATTGAATTCTGCCCACAAACAGGTTTCATGAAGGAACATGTCCAAGTTATGTTTTGAAGAATCGAAACCAGCGTACAAGTTTTTATTTCAGCAATTTAGCTCCTCTAAGTTAATGCTTGAAGATTTAATGCAAGGCTAGTTCTCCTTTTTAGAAAAATAGTTATTGAAGTACTTAAATGTAAACTATCAACTTAAGGGAGGATTATTTTGTAAAGTAGAGAATAGGGTGTCTTAGCATATAAAAAGAAAGAGAGAAGGGAAAGGGAGCGTAAAAGAGGTAGCAGTTAGAAGTGAAGAAACACAAACTCTCCTCTCTACATACCAAAAATAATATTTTCTTCTATCTTTAGGAGTAGTTGTTCAATAAATATGCAACATTAAATGACCTCATTTTTTTTGTTGGAAAGCTGATACAATTTCTTAGAACTTTCATGATGACAATCTGTTCAAATTATAATGTTAGAAATGATGTTTTATTCAGACAAGAAGATAAGAATTGTCACTAAATCAAGATATGGTCACCCACTCAACAATTAGTCAACAAATCAATAGTTTCAAATTTTAGCCTATAAAAGGAGGCATTTGCCATACATTTAGGCATCTTGTTTTTTAGATTAAGATCATGTTCTTGCTCTCTTTCTTTATACTTTTGTAATGCTTAAGTTTTGCTTTCATTAATCTCTTGTTTATGCCTTTCATTTCCTTTACTATACCTATATAATCATGTTATCTTCTTATTTATTTATGTTTCTATTCTTTATTATGTTGAGTAATTAGTACTTAAAAGTGCATTTTTATCAAGGTTTTATATCATCATGTTGTATTTGAAGTATCAATAACTCCTGAACTAAAATATGTTTTATAATAACAAGTCTAATACCATAAGGTACCTTTAATTTATTGTAAATATGAACTTGTGAAGCAACCGAGTTTAATAATTGTGGTGGATCTATGTTATTAATCTTAGGGAGAACATTTAATCAAATCAAACATAGACTGCAGACAGTTAGGTTTTCTTGATTAATCAACTTATCTAGTTCTAAAAACTACTGTTGTATTAAATTACTAGTACGAATACTGTGGTTGTTTAATGGTTAGAGTTAGTTATACGGCGGATCCATTAACTAACCAATGTTAAGAAGGGATAAATATTTAGAATATAAATTGATGTTTTGTTTCCATAATCAGTTCTGATTTATTTAGGTGGATGTGTGCTTACGATTAACATTTGTTCTCTTAATAATTTTTTGATTTTATTTAATTTCACTTGATAGTTTTCTAATTTCTTTTGCTTTAGCCTAGATAACATCCAAACCCCCCAAATTACATATCATCTAGCATAAAAATCTTACTTGAACCTTCTTCGTGGGATCGACCCCTTGCTTGCTCTATACTATCTTATGTGTTGTATTTGAAACTAGGGTAATTAATTTGTGCGACCGCGATACCACAATAGTAAATATTCATCCTAAATATAGGCTTATCATATAAGTGAAAGGATTCATTGATGCGTTTAAGTACTTAAATTGAAAGGATAAAGAGTGGGCCAAACTTAGAAAAGAGATACTCGTTCAACTCAAACTGGAACATTATTCAGTCATTGGGTCATATCTGGAGCTGTAGATCTTGGATTTAGATTTACTCTATATGGATGGAAAGCTAAGACATAAGCCTAAAACATTCATGGGAAGGCAAGACTTAATTTTGTTGTTTGCAAGTCCAAATCTTAGCAACAATAAAGAAGTCTGACTCTATCTTGCAACCTAGACATTGGTTAGTGTTCAGCCTATATCTGAAGTTCTTAAAGTCTAAATAATCTCAATTGTTTTTTTCTTAAAAGCTGAGACAATTTTCTAAAACCTTTATAAATTAAATTTGTTCAAATTATGACATTATTAATGACATTTTGTTTAGAGAAGAAGATAAGGATTGTCATCAAGTCAAGAGTTGGCCACCCACTCAATAATTAGTTAACAAATCAATAGTTTTCAATTTTAGCTTATAAAAAGAGGCATTTGCCATGTTTTTAAGCATTTTTTTCCAGATCAAGTTGATGTTCTTGCTCTCTCTTTATTGTAATGCTTAAGTTTTGCTTATATTAATCCCTTATTTATGCTTCTCATTTCCTTTCCTTTACTTAGTTAACTTATATCTTATTTATGTTCTTATCTTGTTTATTTATATTTCTTTTTGTCATTATGTTTATTTAGTTAAGTTTATCATGTTAAGGTGAAAAGGTTACACTAATGGTGTAAGAATGAGTATAGTATAAACCCAACATGAAATTTAATGTTTGATACTCTAATATGTTTTGTATTTGTTATCTTATTCACTCTTAATACTTTGCTTGTTAAATGGTTAATCTAGATTTATGTTGTATAATCTTGATACAACAAATATTTGACACTTTTACAGCGCACATCGTATACTATAGCTGACACGTGCTATAAAAGGAACATTATTTGTTGTTAACATAAGTTATACTCATGAATACTTGACAACATTTACAAGTATTAACATTATTCAAATAAGATAACTAATATAATCATGTTAACAATTTATAATCCGATCGGAACCTCTTGTGTGTGTGGTTTCCAATTGAGTAATAAAAGTTTATTTTATACTTGTTTGAAATACCATTAGTAGATCCTCTAACCTTAATAATTGTTTTTATCATTGTTTAATTCTTATATCAATATCACATCTCAAAGCTCTCTTTATTGTTGTTGTTGTTATTGTATTATGTTTATTTATAATTTATATAGTTAACCTCTCTATGGTTCGACCCTAGTCTTGCCGAGTTATTTATTACTTCGACACTCCTGCACTTGGAAGAAGACATCAATCTCTTGATTGTGTCATATGTACAGGTAGTTATGATTATGGCTCACATCTTTCCTTAGTTTTACATCCAAAAACAGTTTAAACGTTAGTTTATGGGTTGGGGATAAGCTTCCTATCCAGTTTTCTTAAAAACTACCAGGTAAGGTCTTTTTTAGTCAAATTTCTATGACTATGCTGAGCATGTTTTTTTATGAAAATGAGGTTATAAGTCATGAAATGTACAATGCACATAGCCACTAGGTATATCCCAAAAGTCAATAGAATATTATCTAAAGACTTTTTATATTTTGAAATAAATCCTGACTTTTGATAATTTTCACAAGTTTTGCAGAATGCATGCATGTCCTTGAACATAATGGGCCAATAAAGTCTACTTTGTAAGATTTTTACAATTATCTTTCTTGATAAGAAATGAGCCCCATATGCCTTATAATGACAAAATTTAATGACACTACTTACCTCATTAACAGAAATGCATCTTTGAAATATTTGATTATAATAATATTTGAATAACTAAGTTTCATCCCAATAAAAGCTTTTCAGTTCGTTCAAAAAATTTTCTTTGTCTTGGGTACTCCAATGAGATAGCAAATCTCCTAAAGTAAGGAAATTGATATTTTTAGTAAATCAAGGCATTAGACTAAGAGAAAGCAAGGATTCATTAAGAAAGTAATCATCGATTGATGTGATGTTGGATCTCGAATCTATTGTTAATTTTGATAAATGAACCGCAACAACATTATTAGTACCTTTCTTGTTCTAGATTTCTTCCTGAGAATAAATCAATTGTAAATTTTTGAATTCATCAAACTCAATTTTACTTAAAGTATATTCAAGTTGATCATAAACTAATTCTTCAATAAAATCTGCTTCTTGTAAATCATTATCATCTACAGGTTGCTTGCAAATGTTGAAAATATTTATTTTTAATGTCATGTTTCCAAATGATAACTTCATCAGTCAATTTCTATAATTACTCAATGCATTAGAAGTTGTGAGAAATGAACGTTCTAAAATAATAAGAAATGAATTACATGCTTCAACAAGTTGTGTGTCCAAGACAATAAATTCCTGAGGATAAATGAATTTATCGACTTGTACTAACACATC
>NW_011504159.1:4328-4680 GCF_000495115.2 Populus euphratica
AAAGTTATAGAAGTTGGTTTTAACTCACCTAGATTGAGACTTTGAAGGACTGAATTTGGAAGTAAATTCACACTAGCTTTAAGATCAAGTAAAGCTCTTTTAATTTTATGTTCTCCGATAAAGCAAGAAATTATAGGACAACCAGGATCTTCATATTTCAAAGCATTATTGTTCTAAATAATAACACTTACTTGTTTACCTAAAAAGGCTTTCTTTTTCACATTCACTATTCTCTTCACAGTGCATAGATCTTTCAAAAATTTAGTATAAGAAGGTACTTGTTTAATAGCATTTAGCAAAGGTATATTGATTCTTACCTGTTTGAAAGTTTCAAAGATTTCAGAGTTGTGAT
>NW_011504159.1:5749-6927 GCF_000495115.2 Populus euphratica
GTCTTTATCTTCAAAAGTTATATTGCATATCAATTCAACCATTTGCCTATCTCTAGGTGTTAACCCTTCATAAAAATATGAAACTAATCTCCATATTTCAAAACCATGATGAGGGTAAGTATTAAGCAAGTCTTGATACCTATCCCAACATTGGTAAAATGTTCCTCTTGGTTTTTGAGTAAAAGTGATGATTTGTCTTTTGAAAAAGTTTGTTATGTGAGATGGAAAAAACTTCTTTAAGAATTATCGTTGCATTTCATCCCCAGCACGAGTGGATCCTGGTCTCAAGTTTTGTAGCCATGTTTTAGCTTTATTTTTTAATGAAAAAGAAAAAAGCTTTAATCTAATGGTGTTCATACTATAATTTAAATTATTACAAGTGTTACAGATAAATTTCCTTAAATGCAAGTATGAATTTTTTAAATTTAAGCCATAAAAGGTAAAAGTTGAATAATGCCTGTTTAAAGTTAAAATGAGATGCATTGAGGAGAAAAATATGCATAATGGTGCACTTGTTCTTGTGGGATTCATGTAGTCTCTAAGTGTCCTAACATGGTTACTCTTATTATTTTCATTATGAAGTGATTGATTATCATCTTCGGCTATTTTTTCTGTAAATGATATGGATACCCTATAAAGTCTACCACTTAATGTACATGATCAAACTCTCATGTATGTGTAGGAAGACAATAAAAGGATGAAGAATATGAAAGAAAAAGAAACAAAAGAAAAGAAACAAAGTTACATATAAGAAAAGGTGAAAAGAGAAAATAAAATAAAAGTTATAATTTATACAAGAATTTACCTCCCAAGCAACGACACCAAAAACTTGACATGACCAATGATTGATCTCTTCTCCCAAGTATAGGAGTGTCGAAGTAATAGATAACCCTACAAGACCAGGGTCGAATCACATGGAGGTGAACTATATAAATTATAAATAATAATAATAGTGGTAGTGGTGGTGGTAGTGATTTAAAAAGGACTTTGAGATGTAAGAATAATATGAAGATCAAACAATGATAAAAACAATTGTCAAGGTAAGAAGATCCACTAATGATATTTCAAACAAGTAGGGTATAAACTCTTTTTATTACTCAACTAGAAACCACACTCAAAAGAGGTTCAATCGGATTATAAATTGTTAATATAATCACATTAATTATCTTATTCGAATA
>NW_011504314.1:0-6419 GCF_000495115.2 Populus euphratica
TCTTCAAGTCATCAAGCAATCCTTTCATTTATGTGATAGGCCTGCATTAAAAATAGACATTTACCATAATTTAAAGGTATCTTATATTATTAGATATATTATTATAAAACATGCTTTAGTTAATGAGTTATTGATACTTCAAGTGCAAAATGATGATATAAAACCATGATAAAAATGCACTTTTAATTACTAATCACACCCCCCAACCAGCTTATTACTAGTCCCTAGTAATCAAAGCGTAAAATAGAAAAACAATTTGCAAATTCCACAAAGCAAGGTATTCATCATTTAACTTCCATTAATTTATCCAGATAAACAAACTCTCATTAAATTTATATATCTGCTCAATACCACTTAACAAGATATTAATAAACCTTTCTTTTGTGCTCAATGTATCAACACATAATTATGGGGCTTTTCTTGGAAGAAAACAAAATTTTTGTTCTAATGTTTAAGGTTAACTTCCTTGGGTTGGGATTATTATTTTTGTCTTTTTTTCTTTTTTTCTTTTTTTCTTTTTAAAAATCTATATACATATAATTTTAAAACATCATGCATCTTTAACCCATGTAACGAGCTTTCAGCTAATGACTCCATCATGCATCTTTCACCCATGTAACGAGCTTTCAGCTAATGACTCCCAGACCAGTTGGTCTTAGGGCATTAGGTGTTAGGACACCCCTACGAGCTTAGTAACTCGGGTCGCAGATACTGATATGTAGATAGTGCAATGTTTGATTCCCTTAAACTTTTCTCCTCAACCCGTGTAACAAGCGTTGGACCAATAGCTCCCAAGTCAGTTGACTTTAGGGTATTAGGTGTTAAAACACCCCTTCGGGCTTAATTGCTTAGGTTAGGGAGGCTACGAAATCAAACTTATCTACATTTTTATTATCATCATTTTTTTTTTCATGTTTTTTTTTTTTTTAATTATATACAATCCCTTTCCCTTAGTTGTTACCTTTAACAAAAGAACATAAATAATGTAATAATCCAATATGCAACCCACAATCATATGTTAAAGTGTGTGTGTGTAAATTAAGGTTTAAAAATACATGTTAAATAAGTATATGAGCAGAATTAAGTGGTAACAATACGAGAGTTTGCAAACCTGAATATTTCAGGAAGTATTATAATAGACCTTGTTAAGAATGGTTACTAAGATGCGTCTCAAGAGTCACTTTAACAAAAGAACTCCTTTACTCTGCCATCCTAGTAACAACAATTATGCATATGCTTTATGAAATGAAAAACAATTTTTTTTTTATCAACTACTACCCTCTCCCCCCAACCAAAACGAGACATTGTCCTCAATGTTCTAAGGTAGAAAGATAGAGTATAAAAGATATCACCTGAAATAACGAACACTGACAAAACCTGAAACACACTGAAACAAAAATAAGAAATAACAAAACATAATAATAAAACCAAAAGACACAAAAATTCACAAATGAAGGCTCAAATCCAATCTAAGCTTTTTACGGCTTTCCTTAGATGACCAATTTATACGACTCATGGAAGGATCAATCACAGGAATGAAAGATTGTAGTTGGTCAATCAATTGTTCAGCAGTAGTAGCAGAGATTATGATTTGTCGTGCAGAAGATGTTAAAAATTCCTGTTCCACAGCATGATCAAGAAAAGACAACAACTTATCATAATAACCATTAACATTTAACAAACCTGTGGGTTTATGGTGAATGTGCAGTTGAGCCCAAGAGGAAATATGAAAGATCTCTTCCAATGTGCCTAGACCACCTGGTAAAGCAATGAAGGCATCAGCATGGTTAAACATTGTATTCATTCGAGCTGACATTGTGGAGACCTGAAGTTCCTCTCCAATTGTTTTTCCAATGATGTCCCCTTGTGCCAAAGCTTCAGGGACGACCCCCAAAACTTGACTACCTCCTAAAAATGCAGCTATTGACACACCTCTCATTAACCCAAGACTGCCTCCCCCATACACTAAATGAATCTTTCTCTCAGCTAGCACCTGACCAAGATGATTTGCTGATTCTAAAAACTCCTTTTCTTTCCCAGGACTAGATCCACCGAAAACACAAATATTTCTTATTTGATGACCTGAGGAACTTGCCATTTCTACACACTTCTGTATTTGTTGAATGTATGGGTTGAGTAGAAATGAAAGGAAGGAAAAGAGGGTTTTATAGATGAGAAAGTAGAAAGGCAATCATAACATCTATATGTAGGCCAGCTAGAGTCTCACACACTCTCTCTCTCTTTTTATTTATTTATTTATTTACTTTTGAAAAAAAAACATGTGTATGTACAGGTAGTTGTGATTGTGGCTCACATCTTCCCTTGGTTTTACGTCCAAGAACGGCTTAAACGCCCTCTATGGGTCGGGGATAGGCTTCCCATCCAGTTTTCTTAAAAACTGGCAAACAGGGTCTTTTTTAGTCAGATTCCCAAGACTAAGTCGATCATGTTCTTTATGAAATAGTGGCCATAAATCATGAATTGCACGATGCACATCTCCACTAGGATGCGTCTCAAGAGTCAATAGAAGATTATCTAAAGACTCCTTACTCAGACCATCCTTAATGAATTGTCTTTTATCTTCACGGTTTATAGATACCATTCCTAAAGAACGACATTGTGTATTACAAGTCCATCTAGCACATTGATGACAGACATCCAGTCGTTTTGCACGACGCTTCTTTGCAAAAGTGCTTTTACCTGTTCCAGGCATGTGTGAAATGAAGTTAGAGGACTCACCTGATAATCTGACCTTTGCTTCAATCAACCAGCGAATATCTTCAGGAATTCCATGATTCATTAACAATCTCAATCTTGCACATCTAGCACGGTAAATTTTTATAATCGCATTCTGAGGCAGAGCGGGAAAATACTTTTTCAATTTTTCAAGTTTAGTGTCCATTTTCAAATGAGAATTAGAAGAGAGATTCAAAGAATTGCACAAATATATACACAAATATCAGTTATTGTGGGAAACTGAAAGAACCGACTTAAGTCACGGAGTACCGTTGTCCGCCATTTGACCGGGGTGAGAGAAACTAGCAAAAATCACTCAAAGAGAAACACAAAAAAGAAAATGTGAGAAAAACAAAATAATCAACCTTTATCTAGAAGATCATTCAAACCAGCTCATTCATTTTCACTAGGAAAATTATCAAAGTAAGCTTTCAAACGATGTCCATTTTCCTTAAAATCATTGTCATTTATTGAATTCTCAATATCACAGGTCCCATAAGGATTGGTCCATCTTAATCTTAGCTCTTTAGGGAATGCATAGAGTTGAGAATCATAAAACAAAACTTTTTGACCAGTGTCAATTTTTTGACAATTTTCACAAGTTTTGCAGAATGCATGTGTGTCCTTGAACATGGTGGGCCAATAAAATCCATTTTGAAAGATTTTTGCAGCAGTCTTTTTTGACGAGAAATAACTTCCACATGCTTCAAAATGACAAAGTTTAATGACACTACTTACCTCATTGTCGGGAATGAATCTTTGAAATATTTGATCAGGACAATATTTGAATAAGTTAGGGTCATCAGAATAAAAGTTCTTCACTTCGTTCAAAAACTTTTCTTTGTCTTGGGTACTCCAATCAGCTGGCAAATCTCCTAAAGCAAGAAAATTGATATTTTTATCATACCAAGGCATTGGACTAAGAGAAAGTAAGGATTCGTTAGGAAAGTAATCATCGATTAGTGTGATGTCAGATGTCGAATCTGTTGTCACTGTTGACAAAAGATTTGCATCAACATTTTCGGTGCTTGTTTCATCCGTGATTTCTTCCTCAGAATAAACCATTTGCAAATCTTCAGTTTCATCCAATTCATTTTTACTTAAAGTAGATTCAAGTTGATCATAAACTAATTCATCAATATGATCTACTTCTTGTAAATCATTATCATCTCCAGGTTGCTTGCAAATGTTGAAAATATTCATCTCCAATGTCATGTTTCCAAATGATAGCTTCATCAGTCCATTCCTACAATTAATCAATGCATTAGAAGTTGCAAGAAATGGACGTCCTAAAATAACAGGAAATGAATTACATGCTTCAACAGGTTCTGTGTCCAAGACAATAAAATCCACAGGATAAATGAATTTATCGACTTGTACTAACACGTCTTCAATTATTCCTCTAGGCACTTTTACTGATCTATCGGCAAGTAAAAGAGATATAGAAGTTGGTTTTAACTCACCTAGATTGAGACTCTGAAAAACTGAATATGGAAGTAAATTCACACTAGCACCAAGATCAAGTAAGGCTCTTTCAATTTTATGCTCTCCAATAAAGCAAGAAATTGTAGGACAACCAGGGTCTTTATATTTCAAAGCGTTATTGTTCTGAAGAATAGCACTTACTTGTTCGGCTAGAAAGGCTTTCTTTTTCACATTCAGTTTCCTCTTCACAGTGCATAGATCTTTCAAAAATTTAGCATAGGAAGGAACCTGTTTAATAGCATCCAATAATGGTATATTGATCCTTACCTGTTTGAAAATTTCAAAGATTTCAGAGTTGTGATTGACTTTCCTTTGTTTGGTCATGGCATGAGGAAATGGAAGTGCTGGCGGTGAATCAGTCGTTTCTTTGCAATTTTCAGATTCATCCCCTTCCTTACCCTCAGAGATTGACTCATCATCTTTCTCATAAGGTTCAAGAGAGGGTTTTTCAATAACCTTACCACTGCGCAGAGTAGTGACTGATTTGACTTGATCCATGTGTTGACTTCCGAAACTACTTGCATTTGCATTGTATTGCCCCTTGGGATTTTGTTGCGTTTGAGATGGAAACTTACCTTTCTCTTGGAAACTGAGAGCAGATGTTAATTTAGCAAGAGTATCTTTAAAATCTATCATGTTTTGAGCAAGTTGAGTATTGATTGTCTCTTGCTTTTCAATGAATGCATGCAATGTTTCCTCAAGATTTCTTCTAGGAGGTGGAGCATAAGGGGGTGCATATCCATGAGAATTTTGGAAATTATGGTGTTCTTGAAACGGTGGTTGTGAAGTTTGTGCATTGTTGTTCTCACTCTTCCAACTGAAATTTGGGTGATTTCTCCAACCAGGGTTGTATGTTTGGGAGTATGGGTTATGGTTGGCCCTTTGAAAACTGTTTAAAGCATGGGCTTGTTCATGGAGACATTCTTTAAAAGAAGGCAAGGTTGGACAATCGTTGTTTGAGTGTTCATTTGTTTCACAGATTTGACACACAATGTTTTCAACAGATTTTAATTGACCACTCTTTTTCAATTCTAGTGCCTCGACTTTTCTAGCTAAAGATGCAAACTTGGCTTGAAGGTCATGATCTTCCCTAAGGTTGTACATACCTCCACTAGATGTATGAGGTTGAGTTTTGCTCGGTGCCTCATAAGTACCCGTGATGTCCCAATTTTGAGCATTTTCAACTAACAAGTCTAAGTACTCCATTGCTTCATCAGGGTCTTTATCTTCAAAAGTTCCATTGCACATCAATTCAACCATTTGCCTATCTTTAGGTGTTAACCCTTCATAGAAATGTGAAACCAATCTCCATGTTTGAAAACCATGATGAGGGAAAGTACTAAGCAAGTCTCGATACCTATCCCAACATTTGTAAAATGTTTCTCCTGGTTTTTGAGTGAAAGTGGTGATTTGTCTTTTGAAAGAGTTTGTTCTATGAGATGGGAAAAACTTCTTTAAAAATTGTTGTACCATTTCATCCCAAGCACGAATGGATCCTGGTCTTAAATTTTGTAGCCATGTTTTAACTTTATCTTTTAATGAAAAAGGAAAAAGCTTTAATCTGATGGTGTTCATGCTACAATTTAAATTATTATATGTGTTGCAGACCTCCTCAAATTCCCTTAAATGCAAGTATGGATTTTCCAATTCCAAACCATGAAAAGAAGGTAAAAGTTGAATAATGCCTGGTTTAAAATTAAAATGAGATGCATCAGGAGGAAAAACTATGCATGATGGTGCACTTGTTCTTGTGGGATTCATGTGGTCTCTAAGTGTTCTAGCACGGTTATTCTCATTATTCTCATTATGAAGTGATTGATTATCTTCTTCGGCCATATTTTCTGAAAATGATGAGGATACCCTACAAAGTCTACCACTTGATGTACGTGACCACACTCTCATGCACGTGTAGCAATAAAATAAAAAAGAAGAAGAAAGCAAAAGAAGAAGGAAGAAAACAAAATAAAAAGAAACAAAGTTATATACAAGAAAAGTGAAAAGAGAAAATAAAATAAATACTATAATTTATACAAGAACTTACCTCCCCGGCAACGGCGCCAAAAACTTGACACGACTAAAAGATTGATGTCTTCTCCCAAGTGCAGGAGTGTCGAAGTAATAAATAACCCGGCAAGACCAGGGTCGAACCACAGGGAGGTTAATTGTACAAATTATAAACAACAATAATAGCAATAACA
>NW_011504177.1:0-6004 GCF_000495115.2 Populus euphratica
TATGAATATGAGTGTTTAATGCATTTAAAAATGATATGAAATATCTGGTTGTCACATATTTATTTTAATAAAAAAAACTAAATAGAATTAGATTATAAAGAATACCTCATGTCATTTTATTGGTAAATAACTAGTTCAAACTAAAGTATAAGGCAGGATCATGATTGAGAAGCATAGAGTGGGTTAATGCCTTAACATACATCTATTTACATGGCTAACCATAGTTTGGAACATGGTTGATTGAGGGTGTTTTAGTAGTGGTTGTTTTTCAAAGTGTTTTTTACTAGGAAATGCATCAAAATAATAATTTTTTATTGTTAAAAAATTATTTTTAATATCAACACATCAAAACAATTTAAAAACATAAATAAAGCAAAATAAATTTAAATTTTATCTATCCTCCATTTAAAATGCAATATCAAACAAGGGCCACATTGACAAACAACTTTAGAGTACATAATGATTGTCATTACCACCATGGTGGGGTCCTCCTCTATCCCAATCCACATTCTTTATAATCATAATCGAAAGCTTCTTCATTGGTACATGCAAAAATATTTAATATATTCTCCTGGTAGGGGTTTTAAATTTCACTAGGACATTTCACACTTAAATTTTAAAAAAACAAAATTGAAATTCAGAGAGATAAAAGAGCTTTTTTAGGAAAATGTTCTGCATATCTATTAGAGAATAATATAAATTATATATCAGGATTTTACTTAACAATTTAAATTTTTTTATTAAGATAATTTAAATTTTTTTATTAAGATAGTTTTTTAATATGATATCAAAGTTTTGTTAATCAAATAATCATAAGTTTAAAATTAACCACTTTTATTTTATTTGATGAAAATTATATGTGTTTATGGGTATGAATCCACATAAATAGACAAACCCTTAATCTTTTAAAGGAAAAAAAAAAAACACTCTCCTATTAGCTCACATTAATATGTTTATCGATTTGAATCCATATACATAAACAAAGCCTTGGTCTTTTAAAGAATAAAAAATCACTCTCCTATAGCTTACATTAATTTGGTGTGTTCATAGATATAGTGATCTTGTCTTGCATTTGAGGTTTTGTTTTTTTTTTTCAATGATCGCTAATATCATTTGTACAAAATATGGATCCTTTCTTTACTTTCTTGTTCTTCTTCTCTTTATTTACTTAACTAGCTATGCCAAATTTCCTTATCGTCTCATTGCTATTGTCTAAACTTCATGGATTAATAGTCCTAATGATTTTATTGGTTTTAATGAAGAATCAAACATTAGAGCTATCATTTTCATAGGAACATTCAGCCCACTATTTGATTATGGTTTCTTCTATAATGAAACTTGTGACTTATACCTCTTTACTATATTTAATGTTCAAACTAATAGTACTTCCCTCATTATCAACTTTACTTATGGTTCCCTATAATTGGTTTGGTCTGCCAACAGAAAATTTTCTATTGCAATTAATGTAACCCTGCAGCTCAAATTAGGAGGAGATTTGGTCTGAAAGATGCTAAAAGAAACCTAGTTTGGTCAATAGATAATAAAGATTATAAATATGTTACGGGTATAAATTTGACTGACTAGAGCAACCTTGTGTTTTTTTATGATAATGGTGCAACAATTTGGCAACCTTTGCAACTGAACAACTCGAATTTACATTTATGAATGGAAGCTTTGATTTCCTTAGCCATGCATCTTTCAATTCTAATCTTCTATCACAACAGATTTATATTCCATCTTTATTAGTTCAATACATGAGATTTGGCTCTAATGGGCACTTGAGAATTTATGAGTGAAGAGAAAGGTGGAAAGAAGCTGCAGATATTTTCATAGGAGGGTTTCTATATAAAGTGCTGTTAATAAATGTTCTTATCCAATAGCATATGGGAATTATGATATTTGCACAAATAGGAGATGTAGTTGCCCTCTATTGTTCATCGGTGGAAATTGAATTAGTGCCTACTTCAAGTTAATAAATGATATGTAACCTAATCTCGGGTGTTAAAAAATTATTCTCTTGTCTTGCCAAGTTTCAGAATATCACAATGTTTTAGAGATCACCAATACAACTTGTCTTACTTTTCAGACTGACTAAAAAAATGTAGACTTGGAAAGCTGTAAGATGATCTTGTTCAAAAAATTGTTCATGTAAAGCTATTATTTTCAGCAACAGTACTTCTGATCCCGCTATTGGTAGTTTTTTTTTTTCATCCCAAATTTTTTTGTTGACTAATAATAACAAGGAAAATTCTATTTACAAGCCTGCTCTTGCTGTTTATGTTAAGTTGCAAAATCACACAAATATATAGGACGAATCAATAACAGATCCCTAATGAAAGAAAAGCAATCGCAGTTGAGTGCTAATAATATCAGGGTCCAAATGTCACAAATACGTAAGACGGATCAACACCACTTGACACGGGGAGAAAAGTTTCGACTCAATCTTAATCCCAATGCAACAATCTAATCCCACACTATACTCAACCTATCTTACAATTTCAACTCATGTTTGGCCTATATACTAAAGTGTTCTACACACCAAAAAGGCTTCCCTCAAAGTCTCTTAAGCAAAAGACAAATAATAAGAACACGAGTATAGAAATCAGAATCATAGAGCACAAAGCATAATTTATAGGAAAAAGCTTACAACCTTTATTAATACCAATAACAAAAGACATATAAAACATTTGTGTATGCCACATACTCTCCTCCTATGCTACTTAACTTTGGCCTCTATTTATTACAAGATAATACAGAAGTTACATAGAAAACTGTTCCTAGAGAGATTTAACTGAATCTGGATAGATTTGTTTAAAAATAATAACAGCCAAAAATTATCTCCAACTGCCTATATTGTAACTTCTCTAGACTTGCCACCCCATAGACCATCAAGCCAATAAGTTAAACCCACTTTGCCAACCTAGTTGTGTTTTTGTATATTTTGGGCAATACTTTATCCAAGTCTAAAGTTGTACTGAACATGCCCCACTTATTCGCACACACCTATTATGTACTGCTGCTAAATCTACCTATGTTCATACATGGTTTATTCTATTCTTGAAAAAGTGTTAGCTTAACAGTTAATGCTACCAAGTATGGAGACAATTTGAGAGATACTCGTTTATCTCGAAATTATCATGGGTTCCATAACTAATAACGAAGACCAATCCACAAATGATAGGCTTGCATATGTAGTTGAATGGCAAAAAAGGTTGCTAGGCAGTATGTGGATCTTGCGACAGATCAAAGTTGAAAAATACCAGTTCTCGTGGATGAGATTGTTGTTTTGAAGAGGGCACTAGTGAACATCTTTGGGGTGGTAGCTCATCCAAATCAAAATTATTAGAGCCAAAGTCATTAGTGGTGCAAAAAGTTCTAAGGAATTGGAAAATCTTCTTTGGGACATAGAATACTTCAATATGGTGAAAACTAGGGACAATATATTTGTCAGGTGATATGAAGTTGTGGTAGAGAACTCAAATAAAAAAGGATCTAAACATAAAGCATCCCAAGATTAAGACTTAAGATCATTGGAAACAAAAACTAAAATAGCAGTTCTTACTGACCAATATACCCTAATTAGCTAGGAAGGATTTGAAGAAACTAAAGCAGGATAAATTGGTAAAGGATTACATTAATCGAAGAATTCAATTCTTTGATCTTAGATATAGAGAACATGTTTGAAAAGGATAAACTATTCAATTTCAAGTTAAGTTTACAACCTTAGGCTCAGGCTGAATTGTGAAGGTAGAAAATTAAAGCTTATCTATTGTCATTGTTGTTATAGGAAGTTTGGTTAATTTCAAGACAGTAATGCGAGATGAGTCTGTTCTTATCCTTTTAAAATTCAAAACCAAGGATAAGAAGGATGAAAAAGAGAAGAAAATGAAGTTTGGTAGGGGTGCATTCAAGCCTTCTATTGACAAGGGTAAAACCAAACAAGTAGAAACATCAATAAAAAAACCAACCTTAATGTTAGTTGTTTAATATATAGAGGACTACACTATGTTATACTCTATCTTTCTAACTTAGGACATTGAGGATAATGTCTCGTTTTGGTTGGAAAGAGAGGGCAATACTTGACAAAAAAAAACTAAATAACTATTTTTGTTTTTAATAAAACCATTTGACAAAACTTTTATTACTAGAATGACAGAGTAAGGGAGAATTTTATTAAATCTAGAGATGTGTCTTAATAAATATTTTTCAATGGTTATTTACAATATTCATAACAAGGTCTATCACATACTTCTCTTGAAATATTCAGGTTTACAAACTCTTGCATTATTTAACAAGTATTCATAAACCCTTATTTTCACACACTTTAATATATGATTGTAAGTTGTGTATTGGATTATTACATTATTTATGTTCTTTTGTTAAAGATAACAACTAAGGGAAAGCAATAGTATATAATTTGCAAAAAAAAATGATGATAATAAAAAATATAGATAAGTTTGGTTTCGTAACCATTCTAACCTAAACAATTGAGTCCAAATGGGTGTTTTAACACTTAATACCTTAAAGTCAGTTGATTTGAAAACTATTGGTTCAATACTTGTTACATGGGTTAATGAGAAAAGCTTAAGGAAATCAAATATTGCATTATATGCGTATCAGTATCTGCAATCCGAGTTATTATGCTTGTAGAGGTGTCTCAATACCTAATGTTCTAAGACCAACTAGTATGAGAGTCATTAGCTCTTAGAAAAATATTAGAATATAATATTGTTTTCTTCAAATAAAAGCCCCATCATCTATGTTTTCATACATTGAGCACATAAAAAAAAGGTTTACTAATATCTTATTTAAGAAATATAAAGTAAATATATATATATTCAATGAGAGTTTGCGGTGGAGCACATACTAATTGACTAGTACGTGTGTGTATGTATTGGATAAAATAAAAAAATTCAAGTTTTGCTTTATGGAACTTGTAAATTGTTTCTCTATTTTAACACTTTAATTACTAAGAACTAGTAATAAGCTGGTTATGAAGTGTAATTAATACTTAACGGTGTATTTTTTTTTCAAAGTTTTATATCATCATTTTGTACTTGAAGTATGAATAACTCCTTAACTAGAGTATGTTTTATAATAACATATCTAATAAATATAAGATACCTTTAATTTATGGTAAATATTTATCTTACATGCAGACCTATCACATAAATGAAAGAATAAATTGATGAGTTTAACTATTAAAATTGAGAAGACAAAGAGAGGGCTAAGCTTAGAAAAAAGATATTGGTTCAGTCCAAACTAGAATACTGTTCAGTAATTGGATCATATCTCGAGTTTAGATCTTAGATTTTAGCTTGGTTTATATGACTAGAAAGCTAAGACATAGGCCTAAAACATTCACGATTATCCAAAACTCAATTATGCCATTTGGAAGTTTAAATCTTAGCATCAAAAGAGAAGTCTAAATTTGTCCTGCATCCTAAATACAATTCAATATTCAGCCCATATCTCGAGTTTTGGAAGTCCAAATGACCCTTTTTTTTTTGTTGGAAAGCTGAGACAATTTCCTAGAACTTTTATAAGTAAAGTCTATTCAAATTTTGATGTTAGCAATGATGTTTTATTCAGACAAAAAGATAAGGATTGTCACTAAGTCAAGATGTGGTCATCCATTCAACAATTAGTCAACAAATCAATAATTTCAAATTTTGGTCTATAAAGAAGGCATTTGTCATGCATTCAGATATCTTGGTTTTCATATCAAAATCATGGTCTTGCTCTTTTTCTTTATATTTTTTTAATGCTTAAGTTTTACTTTCATAAATCTCTTGTTTATGCTTTTCATTTCTTTTTCTTTACTTAGTTAAATTATGTCTTCTTTATATTCTTATCTTGTTCATTTATGTTTCTCTTCTTTATTAGCTAAGTTTATTATATCATGGTGAAAATATTACACTAATGGCATAAAAATAAGTATAGTATAAACACAATATGGACTTTAATGTTTGGTACTAACAAGTTTTATATTTGTTATCTTGTT
>NW_011504177.1:6278-6857 GCF_000495115.2 Populus euphratica
AAGGAGTTTATATTATACTTGTTTGAAATACCATTAGTGGATCCTCTAACCTTGATAATTAGTTTATCTTTATTTAATCCTTACATTAATCTTATATCTCAAAGTCATCTTTAACTTGTTGTTGTTGTTGTTATTTATAATTTATATAGTTAATTAATACGACTATAAGATTGATATCTTCTCCCAAGTGCAGGACTGTCGAAGTAATAAATAATTCAGTAAAACCGGGGCCGAACCACAAGAAGGTTAATTATATAAATTATAAATAACAATAACAATAATAAAAATAATAGTAATAGAAATAGAAATACTAGAAGAAGAAGTTGATAAAAACTTTGAGAAGGAAGATCAATGTGAGGATTAAACAATGATAACAACAAATATCAAGGTTAGAGGATCCACTAATGATATAGGCTGAACATTGAACGGTGTCTAGGCTGCAATACAGATTCAGACTTCTACGTTGTTGCTAAGATTTGGACTTCCAAACAGCATAATTAAGTCTTGACTTTCTATGAAATGTTTAGGCCTATATCTTAGCTTTCCATCCACATAAAACAAACCTAAATATGATATTTG
>NW_011504208.1:0-5456 GCF_000495115.2 Populus euphratica
TGGATTGCACCGACATCTCTTTTCTACTTTTGGTCATCTTTTTGCCCTTGCAATTTAAGTTCTTAAAGTCATCAATCAATCCTTTCATTTATGTGATAGGCCTGCATTTGAAATAAACATTTACCACAAATTAAATGTATCTTATATTATTAGATATATTATTATAAAACATGCTTTAGTTAAGGAGTTATTGATACTTCAAGTGCAAAATGATGATATAAAACCTTGATGAAAATACACTTTTAAGTACTAGTCACACCCCCCAACCAGCTTATTACTAGTCCCTAGTAATTAAAGTGATAAAATAGAAAAACAATTTGCAAATTCCACAAAGCAAGGTATTTATCATTTAACTTCCATTAATCTATCCAGATAAACAAACTCTCGTTAAATTTATATACCTCCTCAATACCTCTGAACAAGATATTCATAAACCTTTCTTTTGTGCTCAATGTATCAACACATAATTATGGGGCTTTTCTTGGAAGAAAACAAAATTTTTGTTCTAATGTTTAAGGTTAACTTCCTTGGGTTGGGATTATTATTTTTGTCTCTTTTTTTTTTCTTCTTTTTTTTTAAATATATATACATATAATTTAAAAACATCATGCATCTTTAACCCATATAATGAGCTTTCGGCTAATGACTCCCAAACCAGTTGGTCTTAGGGCATTAGGTGTTAAGACACCCCTACGAGCTTAGTAACTCGGGTCATAGATACTGATATGTAGATAGTGGAATGTTTGATTTCCTTAAGCTTTTCTCCTCAACCCATGTAACAAGCGTTAGCCCAATAGCTCCCAAGTCAGTTGACTTTAGGGTATTAGGTGTTAAAACACCCCTTCAGGCTTAATTGCTTAGGTTAGGGAGGCTACGAAACCAAACTTATCTACATTTTTATTATTATCATTTTTTTTCTTTTTTTTATTTTTTTTTAATTATAT
This sequence comes from Populus euphratica, assembly GCF_000495115.2. Taxonomy (NCBI): domain Eukaryota; kingdom Viridiplantae; phylum Streptophyta; class Magnoliopsida; order Malpighiales; family Salicaceae; genus Populus; species Populus euphratica. The sequence goes on from NW_011504208.1 coordinate 945, forward strand.
ACAATCCTTTTCCCTTAGTTGTTACCTTTAACAAAAGAACATAAATAATGTCATAATCCAATATGCAACCCACAATCATATGTTAAAGTGTGTGTATGTAAATTAAGGTTTAAAAATACATGTTAAATAAGTATATGAGCAGAATTAAGTGATAACAATGCAAGAGTTTGTAAACCTGAATATTTCAAGAAGTATTATAATAGACCTTGTTAAGAATGGTTACTAAGATGCGTCTCAAGAGTCACTTTAACAAAAGAGCTCATTTACTCTGTCATCCTAGTAACAACAATTATGCACATGCTTTATGAAATGAAAAACAATTTTTTTTTATCAACTACTACCCTCTCCCCCCAACCAAAACGAGACATTGTCCTCAATGTTTAAAGGTAAAAAGATAGAGTATAGAAGATATCACCTGAAATAACGAACACTGACAAACTTGAAACACACTGAAACAAAAATAAGAAATAACAAAACACAATAATAAAACCAAAAGACACAAAAATTCACAAATAAAGGCTCAAATCCAATCTAAGCTTTTTACGGCTTTCCTTAGTTGACCAATTTATGCGACTCATGGAAGGATCAATTATAGGAATGAAGGATTGTAGCTGGTCAATTAATTGTTCAGCAGTAGCAGCAAAGATTATGATTTGTCGTGCAGAAGATGTTAGAAATTCCTGTTCTACAGGATGATCAAGAAAAGACAACAACTTATCATAATAACCATTAACATTTAACAAACCTATGGGTTTATGGTGAATGTGCAGTTAAGCCCAAGAGGAAATAGGAAAGATCTCTTCCAATGTGCCTAAATCACCTGGTAAAGCAATGAAGGCATCAGCATGGTTAAACATTGCATTCATTCGAGTCGACATTGTGGAGACCTGAAGTTCCTCTCCAATTGTTTTTCTAATGATATCCCCTTGTGTTAAAGCTTCGGGGACGACCCCCAAAACTTGACTACCTCCTAAAAAGGCAGCTATTGACACACCTCCCATTAACCCAAGACTGCCTCCCCCATACACTAAATGAATCTTTCTCTCAGCTAGCACTTGACCAAGATGATTTGCTGATTCTAAAAACTCCTTTTCTTTCCCAGGACTAGATCCACCGAAAACACAAATATTTCTTATATGATGACTTGAGGAACTTGCCATTTCTACACACTTCTGTATTTTTTGAATGTATGGGTTGAGTAGAAATGAAAGGAAGGAAGAGAGGGTTTTATAGATAAGAAATTAGAAAGGCAATCGTAACACCTATATGTAGGCCAGCTGGAGTCTCACTCTCTCTCTCTCTCTCTCTCTTTATTTATTTATTTATTTACTTTTGAAAAAGCATGTGTATGTACAGGTAGTTGTGATTATGGCTCATATCTTCCCTTGGTTTTACGTCCAAGAACGGCTTAAACGCCCTCTATGGGTCGGGGATAGGCTTCCCATCTAGTTTTCTTAAAAACTAGCAAACAGGGTCTTTTTTAGTCAGATTCCCAAGACTATGTCAAGCATGTTCTTTATGAAAATGGGTTCATAAGTCATGAATTGCACGATACTTATCTCGACTATGATGAGACTTAAGAGTCAATAGAAGATTATCTAAAGACTCTGTGTGTTTTGAAATAAACCCCACCTTTTGACAATTTTCATATTTTTTACAGAATGCATGTGACTCCTTGAATATGGTGGGCCAGTAAAATCCACTCTGTAAGATTTCTACAATCCTCTTTTTTGACGAGAAATGATCCCCACGTGCCTTAGAATGACAAAATTTAATGACATTACTTACCTCATTGTCAGGAATGCATCTTATGAGAAATGATCCCCACATGCCTTAGAGTAACAAAATTTAATAAAATTACTTACCTCATTGTCGAGAATGCATTTTTGAAATATTTGATCAGGACAATAATTGAATAAGCAGGGGTCATCCCAATAAAAATTTTACACATTGCTCAAAAATTTTCTTTTGTCTTCGGTACTCTAGTGAGCTGGCAAAAATCCTGAAGCAAGAAAATTGATATTTTTAGCAAACCAAGGCATTGAACTAAGAGAAAATACGGATTCATCACAAAAGTAATCATTGATAGGTGTGATGTTGGGTGTCGAATCTGTTGTCACTTTTGATAAAAGATCTGCATCAACATTTTCGGTGCCTTTTTCATCCTCGATTTCTTCCTGATTGGTCATGGCATGAGAAAATGGAAGTGTTGGAGGGGAATCAGTCTTTTCTTTACAATGTTCAGATTCAACCCCTTCCTTACCCTTAGAGATTGACTCATCATCTTTCTCACAAGGTTCAAGAATTGGTTTTTGAATAACCTTACCACTACAAAGAGTGATGACTGATTTGACTTGATCCATGTGTTGACTTTCAGGACTACTTGCATTTGCATCGTATTGCCCCTTGAGATTTTGCTGTGATTGAGATAGAAACTTACCTTGCTCTTGAAAACTGAGAGCAGATGTGAATTTTGCAAGAGTGTCTTTAAAATCTGTTATGCTTTGAGTAAATTGAGTGTTGATTATCTCTTGCTTTTCAATGAATGCATACAAAGTTTCCTCAAAATTACTTCTAAGAGGTGGAGCATAAGAAGGTGCATATCCATCAAAATTTTAAAATTATGGTGTGCTTAAAACTGTGGTGGTGAAGTTTGTGCATTATCACTCTTCCAACTGAAATTTAGGTGATTTCTACAACCAGGGTTGTATGTTTGCGAGTATGAGTTATAATTGGGCCTTTCGAAACTGTTTAAAGCATGAGTTTGTTCATGGAGACATTCCTTAAAAGAAGGCAAGGATGGACAATTATTGGTTGAGTGTTCGTTTATTTCACACATTTGACACACAATGTTTTCAATAAATTTTAATTTACCAGTCTTTTTCAATTCTAGTGCCTCAACTTTTCTAACTAAAGATGCAAACCTGGCTTGAACGTCATGATCTTCCCTAAGGTTGTACATACCTCCACTAGATGTATGAGGTTGAGTTTTACTCGGTGCCTCATAAGTACCCGCAGTGTCCTAATTTTGAGCATTTTCAGCTAACAAGTCTAAGTACTCCATTGCTTCATCAGGGTCTTTATCTTCAAAAGTTCCATTGCACATCAATTCAACCATTTGCCTATCTGTAGGTGTTAACCCTTCATAGAAATATGAAACCAATCTCCATGTTTCAAAACCATGATGAGGGCAAGTACTAAGCAAGTCTCGATACCTATCCCAACATTGGTAAAATGTTTCTCCTGGTTTTTGAGTGAAAGTCATGATTTGTCTTTTGAAAGAGTTTGTTCTGTGAGATGGGAAAAACTTCTTTAAAAACTGTTGTTGCATTTCATCCCAAACACGAATGGATCCTGGTCTTAAATTTTATAGCCATGTTTTAGCTTTATCTTTTAATGAAAAAGGAAAAAGCTTTAATCTAATGGTGTTCATGCTACAATTTAAATTATTATATGTGTTGCAGACCTCCTCAAATTCCCTTAAATGCAAGTACGGATTTTCTAAATCTAAGCCATGAAAAGAAGGTAAAAGTTGAATAATGCCTAGCTTAAAATTGAAATGAGATGCATCAGGAGGGAATACTATGCATGATTGTGTACTTGTTCTTGTGGGATTCATGTGGTCTCTAAGTGTTCTAGCACGGTTATTCTCATTATTTTCATTATGAAGTGATTGATTATCTTCTTCCGCCATATTTTTTAAAAATGATGAGGATACCCTACAAAGTCTACCACTTGATGTATGTGACCACACTCTCATGCACGTGTAAGAATAGAATAAAAGGAAAAAGAAAACAAAAGAAGAAGAAACAAGAGAAAAGAAACAAAGATATATACAAGAAAAGTAAAAAGAGAAAATAAAATAAATATTATAATTTATACAAAACTTACCTCCCCGGCAACGGTGCCAAAAACTTGACACGACGAAAAGATTGATGTCTTCTCCCAAGTGCAGGAGTGTCGAAGTAATAAATAACCCGGTAAGACCGGGGTCGAACCACATGGAGGTTAATTGTACAAATTATAAATAACAATAATAATACAACAATAACAATAACAACAACAACAACAATAACAACAACAACTATAATAATAATAATAATAATAATAATAATAGTATTAGTAGTAGTAGTAGTAGTAATAATAATAATAATAATAATAATAATAATAAAGAAAAAGATGAAGATGAAGATGAAGATGAGAACTTTGAGATGAAATATTAACGTAAAGATTTAACAACGATAACAATAAATGTCAAGGTTAGAGGATTCACTAATGGTATGTCAAACAAGTAAAGTATAAACTTTTATTAGTCAATTGGAAACCACACACAAAGGAGGTTCCAATCAGATGATAGATTGTTAACATGATTACATTAGTCATCTTATTCGATTAATGCTAATACTTGTAAATCTCATCAAGCACTCATGATTATAACTTATGTTAACAACAAATCAAGTTTCATTCATAGCTCAGGTGTCGGTTATACCATACAGTATGGGCTATGAAAGT
>NW_011504208.1:5706-6741 GCF_000495115.2 Populus euphratica
CACCTTGACATAATAAATTTAGCTAGACATAATGAAAGAAAGAAAAACAAATAAACAAAATAAGAACATGAATAAGATTAAAGTTAAATAAGTAAATGCAAGGAAATGAAAGGCATAAACTTGATATTAATGAAAACAAAGCATAAACATTACAAAAAATACAAAGAGAGAAAGCAAAAGCATGATCTTGATCTGAAAACTAAGATGCCTAAATGCATGGCAAATGCCTCCTTTTATAGGCCAAAATTGAGAACTATTGATTTGATGACTAATTAATGAGTGGGTGATGGCAAATGCCTCCTTTTATTGGCTAAAATTGGGAACTATTGATTTGATGACTAATTGATGAATGGGTGGCCAACTCTTGACTTAGTGACAATCCTTATCTTCTCTTGTTTGCCTAAAAAATCATTGATAACGTCAAAATTAGAGCCAATTGAAAACATGAAAGTTGTAGGCAATTGTCTCAGCTTTCTTTTGTAAAAAATTCAACTCATTTGGACTTCTAGAACTCCAGATATGGCCAAAATACTGAACAGTGCTCGAGTTGGAGGACAGATTCGAGCTTCTTTGTTGTTGCTACAGTTTGGACTTGAAAATGGCCTTTTTAGATCTTGGGCTCCATATGAAAGTTGTAGGCCTATGTCTTACCTTTCCATCCATATAACGTAAACCTAAATCTGAGATCTATAGCTCCAGATATGACCCAATTACCGAATAGTGTTCCGGTTTGGATTGCACCGACATCTCTTTTCTAATTTTGGTCATCTTTTTGCCCTTGCAATTTAAGTTCTTAAAGTCCTCAATCAATCCTTTGATTTATGTGATAGGCCTGCATTTAAAATAAAAATTTACCAAAAATTAAAGGTATCTTATATTATTAGATATATTACTATAAAACATGCTTTAGTTAAGGAGTTATTGATACTTCAAGTGCAAAATGATGATATAAAACCTTGATGAAAATGCACTTTTAAGTACTAATCACTAAACATAATAAAAGAAAGAAAAATAAATAAATAAAATAAAAACATA
>NW_011504185.1:0-6814 GCF_000495115.2 Populus euphratica
AACGTATACTGAATATTCTAACTGGAATGAAATTAATAAAATTTATTGAAATTATAATCTTATTATCATCACTATTATGAGGGTTTGAGATTATTGCTTCAAGAGTATATTAAATAATTTATCTAGAAATTAAGCAATACCCTCTCAATTTTGACCTTAGAAAAAAAATTAATTTTGGATTAAAACAGCAACTATTTGTGTATTCTTTACTTACATTAATAATATTGGATACATACAAGCGGGTTAGATTTCTTATCATTAAAAAAAAATGAAGATAAATATAATAATTTATATTAAAAAAAGGAAATAAACACAAATTAGCTTACTTGAAATTAGACTCTTTTTTTTTGCAAGATATGGTTTTAAACCAACCATCATTTTTTTTAGAAAAAGAAATATTAAAAATCACTATAAATTAAATTATTTGAAAAATCCTGCAAAGAATGTATATAAACTCATCAAGATCCATTGAATATTGTTACCTTTGCATTTTTTTTTCTATTTTTTTCTACATGAAATCGAAGAGAGATTTAGATAGATAAGAAAGGGCGAATAAATTTTCTTTATTTGGATTGATAGGTTTCTTTTTCTTAAGTCATTGATTAATATACATTAATATCATCAACTCAAATCATCAAATCCAAAAAATCATCAATCTTGTTAGGAAATTAAATGGAAACAATCCCTTCACTAAATAGCCAAATTAATTTAATTATTGTGAATTGTCTTTTGAAAATATTCCCTTCTAACTTATTACCTTAATTATTTAATAGTTAATGCCTTATTAATGTGAGAGGATTAGAAAAAACTTTTTGAGTTGTGAAAATAATGGAATGAAAAGTGATTTTAGGTTTGATTATAAGGTTTTATTTTTCATGATTTTAAAGTGATTATTTATTCACATAAATATTATTTTTAAAAAATTAAATTAATCATAATGATCACCTGGTTATTATTGTAGAAATGATAAATAAAAAATAAAATATATCATCTCCTACTTATATTGCTAATTTCTTGCTGGGCTAAATGAATCAATTTTGATTTACTATATCATAAGAATATATTATTTCAATATGCAACAAGTTGAATTAATCATATTTTAGGTTTGAAACTTACATTGAAAAAATTCAAAATAAAAAAAAATGTTTTTGGTGCATTTACACCTATTTTATAATTTTCATCATCTTAAAATAAAAAATTTGAAAAAGCAAAGAACTTAAAAATATGCTTTTGAAACTTTTAAGCCATTTGACGCATCTATTTCATTTTTCTCAATTATTTGTTTTTATTGAATTGATGTTGACATTGTTTTAAAAAAAAAAATACACAAAAATAAAAAATAAAATATAAAAGGTCGCAATAGGGAGCAAAATGAACAAGTGGATTAAAGTGTAGAAAAAAAAATAAAAAATAAAAATAAAATTATATTATCTAAAGACTAAATAACTAAAAAAAATGACAAAAATATTTGGATATAAATAGAAGAAGAAACCTTAGCCATCATAAGAAGAGATAAAGAGAGAACAAGAAAGAGAATATGAAAAACCTAGCCACCCATAATACAAACCAACCCCCAAAAAAACCTAGCTTATTCTCCTCCACCTATTGTTTTCACCACAAAACCTTAACCATTATAAAAAAACAAAAAATAAAAAGGAGGTAAAAGAGAAAATAGAAAGTGAGGTAGAAATTTAGAAAAAAAAACCCCTACTCATCTTTTCTTTTATCAAAACTCAAAACAAAACCAAGAATCCTAGCTACATCTTAACTAACCTCACTTTCGACCACCATAACCAATTACCACCATAACAACAACCATTAACTCTCTCTCATCTATTTTCACCGTCGGACTAACTTCTATAACCTTCTCTTATCATAAAACATCAAAATAATAAAGGAAAAAAAGTTATCAGAGAAAGAAACAAAATATTACTAAAACTTTCAGGAATTAAATCTCTCTTACCAATTAGCAATGACTGACACCGCCACCATTAGAAGAAAGAAGGGAAAATGGTACAGTATAAAAATATATCCATGTGTCTTATCTCCCCACTATTAAACCTAATGACATGTCCAGAAAAAACAACATCACAAGTAAAAAAGGCCAAAACTTTTTGGCCATCAACATCCTTTTCTAAATAAAGGTGACTTGTACTATCATTATCAAGAAAAAGTGGTGCATCCTACTGATATAACCATACATCTCCTCTTCCTACCATTAATTTAAAAGACTTGATGTAATTTGAGTTGTCACTGCTAACTTTTCTAGTATTATTTCATCATTTTCATCTATTATTTCTATAATTTCTTACCCACTTGAGATTGATTGCATATATGTATGTGGATATTCGAATTGCCCATGTGTTTAATTTTCATGCATGATGTATGTATATGCATTTAAATGTGTTTTCAAATATTTTTGGTTTTTTGTTGTCTTTATTCATTTAGGTTGAATCCCTGAAGCTTGCATTTTACTTATATTTATGTTATTTATCATTTATTTGTGTCATTTGTGCATGAATTTCACACTCATTCATACATTTGCTTTAGGTTTTATAGCATGTTTGTAAAACCCAATAGCGGAGACAAGGGGGCTGGTAGGGGCCCTGGCCCTTACAGGAAATTTTTTTCCCAACCCCCTCCCTTGTAAATATTTTAAAAATAATTAAAAATTTAACTTGGCCCTTTTAATTTTTAATTTGGCCCCCTTAATTTTTCTTTTTTGCTCCGCCCCTGGCTTAACCCATATTATAAGGCCTTCTGAAGGCCAACATTCAAATGCTTTTACAAGTACTTTTTTTTTTTTTCAAACCATGCTTCTTTAATTTAATTTCCAAGTAAAATTTTCAATTATTAACATGTTATTCACTTAAAATGTCTTAAATAAATGAACTTATAACAATTCATTACCTTGTATGTTGATTGAGACTAACACCTTATCTTATATTTGGTTTTTAAAAAATAAAACCTTTTTTTTAAATGCATAAGTCAAATATGCATCAATGATTTCTAATATAAATGAACCTTTAAAGTCACTAACAAAATGGATATGGTCCATTCATGTGATATAAATAACTTGACTCATGAATAAATTGTCCTTTAATAATAATTATGTATTTATAAGTATTTATCAATCAATTTACATAAGTACTGTTTAGGAGAAATACTTTAAAATTGAGTAATAAATATGATTGTTAATACAACAACACACCCTAAAACAAATGAACCCTTATTCAACAAATCATGAGTGAATCTATTACAATAGGATAAATGAACCATTGCTGATTGTTATCTATGGATATTAGTTGCATAAATAGATGTTTAAAACCACGTTTTTTATGTTTAAATTTGGGCTAATTGAGTCCTATATATAAGCTTATTCTAGTTATTCACTGATGTTACTTGAAGAGATCACAAATTATTACAAGTCTCGATTAAAAGTAAATGGCTTTAAATGAGCCAATTCACTAGTTGTTATTAGAATGAACGAACCCTCATCGATCGTCATTATGATAGCAATTGAGAGTGGCAAACATGAATAAAACTTCAGAACGGATAGGCTTAAGCCTAACCATCCACCTTATATCTAAAGTTTAATTCATTGTAATAGACTCATTCTTATCTTTGTAGATTGACTGAAGATATATTTGGCACAATAAGCCTATTAGGAATAGAAAATAAGTAACAATGCATCTTATCTCAGGTAAAATGCTATAAAGTGATGATATGTTTCCTTTAGTATAAATAATTTCTTATCTTAAAACTCTGAAAGATTAGTTAAATTTTTTAATAATTATAATACTAGATAACGATTTATTTTTAGCATATATGCCTTTTGAGACCATTTCCACCTCTCAAACCAAAAAGGCCTTTTCTTTAGGAAAGAAAATGGGTCACTATAATGTTAGATACGACACTCCTATTATTACACTAAGATAATTTTTTATTAAATTGTATAACTAATAAAAAATAATGTATATGTCTTAAAATAACAGAAATATTGAACACAGATAGCAGTTTATGACATAAAATTATCACGTAAGCATTGTAGACTTGCCATTACTTTAGTCAACAATGCTACCTTCCTCAATTTTCTTCTTTAAAAAAATAGTATTTTGTTGTTTTGTATATAAAAAAATCTCATATACTTGGTTGAAGTATAATTGAATGAAAATTAATTTTGAAAATAAAAAGTTATATTAAGTTGGTTGTATGATTTAGATTGTAGATTTGACAAATTAATTCGGGTTTATTCAGGTCTTTTTCTCTTTACTTTAATTCAATACTTTTGTTTTCAATTTAATTATTTGATTTGCCTTGAAAATTAAGAATCATAATTTTTTTTAGTTTATGATGATTTCATAATTCAGATCATAAATTTAACTAATTAATTTAGGTTTATCCTTATTAGTTTAATATGTTATCGTTTTAATCTTTTTATAAAAAAATATCATTCAATATGTGTCATATTTTGAATATATATATATATATATCGACATAATTCCTTCATATATATATATATATATATATATATATATCACTTTTGGTTTTTATCTATTCAATTATCTTGTACAAGCATAATTTTTCATTTTATTTTAAGCTAACATGAAGCTGACTCTTTTGTTGGGACTTGGGAGCAGAAACATAGCTATCTTTCGCATTATTACACTGTGATGTTATGCGCAGGCAATGGCTGAAGCATAAAAAACAGTTGATTGCCTTAAACTTGTCCATAGCTTGCATGCTTATTTTCTTCTTGCGGGGGATCTTAACAGTAAGTACAACCCGTGATGCCTAATCTTTGGATAAAAACCTTGTGCTCCCCTTCCTGATTCATGATTCATGTAACAATTGCAATATGTCCACGTAGAAGCAACCACTATTTGTCATACTCTGTTATCCCTTCCTGCTTGGTAGGCACGTCGTCTCTCTAATAGTATGTGCCAAGTTCAGTCGTTACACATGTAATCAATTTGCACTTCCTGCATGCTTCACCATATGCGATAGGTGCTCTTTGAGATGGGTTTGGCATTCTTACTATAGAACACATGCACAAGCTCAATGGAGGTTTTGAAAAAACCTGACCCAGCATTCGTGGTTTTGTGATGAAGCATAGACGATGGCGGTAGTAGATTGTGCCTGCTGAGTCAGTTATTTGAGAAGAGGGAACCTTGCCATAAGCTCTTCTTTTAAAGAGAAAATAGATGGGTTGCATAATATATTTCCTTTTTCGAACGTTTTTATGGGCTCACTTTCCTTCTGATGGAGCATAACAGCTAAACTGATATTACATGTGGTTCATGTTTGTCTATACTCTTTTAGTGCCAATTACGCACGAAGCTCAACGAATACGTGATGGGAAAAGCTTCGCTACCCGAAAAGTTGGTGCAGTACAGAGGAAATAGTGTATTCACATTGATGGCTTCATTTCAGGTAATCCTGCTGTCTTTGTTTTGCACCGAATCTGTATTCTGACAAACATTTTCAGTGAGATGGATTTGGCAATGGTCATCGATTCTGTGGCCACAATGCGAATTGTTAGGTTGTTACTTGGGTATGTTTTTGAAGGGAAGAAATGCAACCTATGGTAGAATGTTGGTGGATAAAATATTGAAAATACCGGATAGCTACATTAGCACTCTGCTATGTTCTTCAATAGCTTTCAACATTTATTGAATTTTCTGTTTTAGCATGGTAAGGTTTTTAAGCTAGCTGAAATCATCCCCTGTCCAAACTTGCTTGAAATCGGGAATGGTTAGAAAAGACAACTGAGTTGAAGCTGTTAAACTTTGATCCTGAATCTTTGATATTAGTTTTGTCATCAATAGAAAATTGTAAGGGAGATTTAAGCATCACTACTTCCATTAATCTACGAGGAATTAAAATAGAATTAGATGTATACCGAGTGTTAAATAATAAACAGTCCTTGTGCAAGAGGGAATGTTATTCGTCTCCACCGCACCAACCACTCCTTTACTTATTTCTAGCAACCATTTTCTTTGCTGAGCTTGCCGCTCTTGCCAAAGTCTGTTGTTGTGGAGATGTGGCAGAACCGGCTAATTTCGTGATTGGGGCTACAAAAAATCTTTTGTTTCTAGCAGGGGTTTTTTAGTAAGATGATCCGCCATGGGGTAGGTTTTAATCTAGTGCTAGAATCCTAAGGGAAACTTTTATGCCAAGTGGTTATGGCCCTGTGGCACCATAGTGGTTCTGAAGGCGAGAGTGTAAATCTAGGATCAATGCTTAAGATTCTGAAGCTGAAACGTGGCAGATTTTTGACGAATAAACCTCGCCCGAATGAGGAAAAACATGATATTTACCTTTAATCAGTGCTTTGTGAAATTATAGTTGAAGCTTTTGGAGATTTGTAATTGGATTAGCAGGTAGGAGAGGTGATCAATCAGTGGCAGGGAAACTAGACAGCTCCTGATCTGGGAAACTAGGATCTGAAGTTGTATAAAAGTTGCATTCTTAATTCATTGTGTAGTACAAATTGAGGGCTTCTAAGTAAATAATTTGTAAATAATGTCGAGTTTAATGAGTTTCTCTATATCAACATATTGGGAACTTCCATAAGTCTCTTTGATGGTGTCTCAAAGCTGCTATTGGCTCTGTGTTTTCTTCTTGTTCTTTCGATATCAATCTCCAGCTCAGTTCTGCTGATAGCTGCCTCCATATGAAGCTTGCACAGAGGCTGCACATAACAGGTGCTAATTAAATTTTGAACTTTAGACAGGACAGTAAACCCATCCCTGAGAAAGGTATTTCTTTCACGCCTATGATGAAAATTGATTTTATAAGAATTGTTCAAGCT
>NW_011504187.1:0-2755 GCF_000495115.2 Populus euphratica
GTTTACACTATACTTATTTTTACACTATTAGTATAACGTTTTCACCTTGACATAATAAAATTAACTAAGTATAATGAAAGAAAGAAAAATAAATAAACAAAATAAGAACAAAAATAAGATAAAAGTTAACTAAGTAAAGGAAAGGAATTAAAAGGCATAAATAAGGTATTAATAAAAATAAAACTTAAGCATTACAAAAATACAAAGAGAGAAAGCAAAAGCATAATCTTGATTTGGAGACTAAGATGCCTAAATGCATGGCAAATGCCTTCTTTTATAAGCCAAAATTAGAAACTATTAAATTGATGACTAATTGATGAGTGGGTAGCTAACTCTTGACTTGGTGACAATCCTTATCTTCTCTTATCTGCCTAAAATGTCATTGATAACATTAGAATTGGAACCACTTGAAAATATGAAAGTTATAGGACATTGCCTCAACTTTTCAGGATGAAAAATTAAGATCATTTGGACTTCTAGAACTCTAGATATGGGTCAAACACTGACAGTGTTCGGGCTACAGGACAAATTCAGACTTCTTTGTTGTTGCTATAATTTGGACTTGAAAATGACCTTTTTAAATTTTGGCTCTTATGAAAGTTGTAGGACTATGTCTTAGCTTTCCATCCATATAAAGTAGACCTAAATACAAGATCTACAGCTCCAGATATGACCCAATTACCGAACAGTATTCCAGTTTGGACTGCACCGGCATCTCTTTTCTAAGTTTAGCCATCTCTTTATACTTTCAATTTTAGTTCTTAAACTCATCAAACAATCCTTTGATTTATGTGATAGGCCTGTATTTAAAATGAACATTTATAACAAATTAAAGGTATCTTATATTATTAGATATGTTATTATAAAACATGTTTTAGTTAAAGAGTTATTGATACTTCAAGTGCAAAATGATAATATAAAACCTTGATAAAAATATACTTTTAAGTACTAATCATTGTACATACCTCCATTAGATGTATGAGGTTGAGTTTTACTCGGTGCCTCATAAATACCTATGATGTCCCAATTTTGAGCATTTTAAGCTAACAAGTGTAAGTATTCCATTGCTTCATCAAGGTCTTTATCTTCAAAAATTTCATTGTACATCAATTCAACCATTTACCTATCTCTAGGTGTTAACCCTTTATAAAAATATGAAACCAATCTCCATGTTTCAAAACCATGATAAGGGCAAGTATTAAGCAAGTCTATATATCTATCATAATATTGGTAAAATATTTCTCCTGGTTTTTGAGTGAAAGTTGTGATTTGTCTTTTGAAAGAGGTTGTTTAGTTTGAAGGGAAAAACTTCTTTAAAACTTGTTGTTGCATTTCATCTCAAGCACGAATGGATCCAGGTCTTAAATTTTCTAGCCATGTTTTAGCTTTATCTTTTAATGAAAAAGAAAAAGGCTTTAATCTATAATGGTGTTCATGCTACAATTTGAGTCCTTCTAGGTGTTACAGACCTCCTCAAATTCCCTTAAATGCAAGTATGGATTTTCTAAATCTAAGTCATGAAAAGAAGGTAAAAGTTGAATAATATCTGACTTGATATTAAAATGAGATACATCAGGAGGGAAAACTATGCATGATTGTCCATTTGTTCTTGTGGGATTTATATGGTCTCTAAGTGTTCTGACATGATTATTCTCATTATGAAACGACTAGTTACCTTCTTCGACCATATTTTCTGAAAATAATAAGGATACCCTACAAAATCTACCACTTAATGTACGTGACCACACTCTCATGCATGTGTAGAAAGAGAATAAAAGGAAGAAGAAAATAAAAGAAGAAGAAACAAAACCAAAGAAATAAAGTTAGAAACAAGAAAAGTGAAAAGAGAAAATAAACTAAAAATTACAATTTATACAAGAATTTACCTCCCTGGAAACGACACCAAAAACTTGACATGACCAAAAGATTGATGTCTTCTTCCAAGTGCAAGAGTGTCAAAGTAATAAATAACCCGGCAAGACCGGGATCGAACCATAGAAAGGTTAATTGTATAAAATATAAACAATAATAATACAACAACAACAACAACAACAACAATAATAACAGCAGCTACAATAGTAAAGAAAAAGGAGAAGAATAAGAAGTTGATGAGAACTTTGAGATGGAAAATTAATGTGAGGATCAAGCAATGATAAAAACAAATGCAAGGTTAGAGGATCTACTAATGGTATTTCAAATAAGTATAGTGACACGACTGAAAAATTAATTTCTTCTTCCAAGTGCAGGAGTGTTGATCTACTAATGCCTAAATGCATGGAAAATGCCTCCTTTTATAGGCCAAAATTGGGAACTATTGATTTGATGACTAATTGATAAGTGGGTGACCAACTTTTGACTTGGTGACAATCCTTATCTTCTCTTGTCTGCCCAAAACGTCATTGATAACGTCAAAACTGGAGCCAGTTGCAAACATGAAAGTTGTAGGCAATTGTCTCAGCTTTCTTGTGTAAAAACTTCAGCTCATTTGGACTTCTAGAACTCCAGATATGGCCAAAATACGGAATAGTGCTCGAGCTGGAAGACAGATTCGGGCTTCTTTGTTGTTGCTACAATTTGGACTTGATAATGGCCTTTTTAGATCTTTGGCTCCATATGAAAGTTGTAGGCCTATGTCTTAGCTTTCCATCCATATAAATTGGACCTAAATCTGAGATCTGTAGCTCCAGCTATGACCCAATTACCAAACAGTGTTCCGGTTTGGATTGCACCGACATCTCTTCTCTAAGTTTGACCA
>NW_011504187.1:2984-3981 GCF_000495115.2 Populus euphratica
TTCAAGTGCAAAATGATGATATAAAACCATGATAAAAATGCACTTTTAAGTACTAATCATATAGTATAAAATCTTTTTATTACTCAATTGAAAACCACACACAAAGGAGGTTTCAATCGGATTATAAATTATTAACATGATTACATTACTTATCTTATTCGAATATGCTAATACTTGTAAATATTATCAGGCATTCATGATTATTAATTAATACTTAAAAATACATTTTTATTAAGGTTTTATATCATCATTTTGCATGATCTTAATCTAGAGACCAAGATGCCTAAATGCATGGCAAATGCCTCCTTTTATAGGCCAAAATTGGAAACTATTGATTTGATGATTAATTGATGAGTGGGTGGCCAACTCTTAACTTGGTGACAATCTTTATCTTCTATTATCTACCAAAAACATCATTAAGAACGTCAGAATTGGAACCATTTAAAACATGAAAGTTGTAGGAAATTGTCTCAGCTTTCCAGGAAAAAAAAATGGAGGTCATTTGGACTTCTAAAACTCTAAATATGGGCCAAACACTGAACAGTGTTGGGGCTGCAGGAAAGATTCGGACTTCTTCATTATTGCTATAATTTGAACTTGAAAATGGCCTTTATAAATCTTGGGCTTCCATGAAAGTTGTAGGCCAATGTCTTAGCTTTCCATCCATTTAAAGTAGACATAAATCTGAGATCTACAGCTCTAGATATGACCAAATAACCGAACAGTGTTCCGGTTTTGATTGTACCAGCATCTATTTTCTAAGTTTGGCCATCTCTTTGTCCTTTCAATTTTAGTTTTTAAACTCATCAATCAATCCTTTCATTTATGTGATTGATATGCATCTAAAATAAACATTTACCATAAATTAAAGGCATCTTGTATTATTAGATATGTTATTATAAAACATGTTTTAGTTAAGGAGTTATTGATACTTCAAGTACAAAATGATGATATAAAACCATGATAAAAATACACTTTTAAGTACTAATCAATACAT
>NW_011504187.1:4036-6800 GCF_000495115.2 Populus euphratica
ACCTCCTTATGCTCCACCTCCTAGAAGAAATCTTGATAAAACATTGCATGCATTCATTGAAAAGCAGGAGACAATCATTACTCAACTTGCTCAAAGTATAATAGATTTTAAAGGTACTCTTGCAAAATTAACATCTGCCCTCAGTTTCCAAGAGAAATATAAGTTTCCATCTCAACCATAACAAAATTCCAAGGGGCAATACAATGCAAATACAAGTAGTTCCGGAAACCAATACATGGATTAAGTCAAATCAGTCACTGCTCTTCGCAGTGGTAAGGTTATCGAAAAACCTATTCTTGACCCTTGTGAAAAAAATGATGAGTTAATCTCTAAGGGTAAGGAATGGGTTGAATCTAAAAATTGAAAAAAAAAATTGATTCCCCGCCAGCCCTTCCATTTTCTCATCTCATAACCAAATAAAGAAAAGTCAATCACAACTCTAAAATTTTTAAAACTTTTAAACAGGTAAGGATCAATATACCTTTGTTGGATGTTATTAAACAGGTTCCTTCTTATGCTAATTTTTTGAAAGATTTGTGCATTATGAAGAGAAAACTGAATGTGAAAAAGAAAGCTTTTGTAGCCAAACAAGTAAGTGTCATTATTCAGAACAATAATGCTTTGAAATATAAAGACCCTAGTTGGCCAACAATTTCTTGATTTATTGGAGAACATAAAATTAAAAATGTCTTACTTGATCTTGGAGCTAGTGTGAATTTATTTGCATATTTAGTTTTTCAAACTCTTAATCTATATGAGTTAAAACCAACTTTTGTAACTCTCTTACTTGCTGATAGATCTGTAAAGTGCCTAAATAAATAGTTGAAGATATGATAGTGCAAGTCGATAAATTCATTTATCCTGTGGATTTTGTTATATTGGACATACAACCTATTGAAGCATGTAATTCATTTCCTGTTATTTTAGAACGTCCATTTCTTGCAATTTGTAATGCATTGATCAATTGTAGGAATGGACTGATGAAGCTATCATTTGAAAACATGATATTAGATATGAATATTTTCAACATTTGTAAGCAACCTAGAGATGATAATGATTTACAAGAAGTAGATTATATTGAAGAATTAGTTTATGATCAACATGAATCCATTTTAAGTAAAATTAAGTTGGATGAATTTGAAGATTTGCGTATGATTTATTCTTAGAAAGAAATCACGGATGAAAAAGGCATCGAAAATATTGATGCGGATCTTTTGTCAAGAGTGACAACAGATTCGACATCTAACATCACACCAATGATAGTTACTCTCTAACGAATCCTTACTTTCTCTTAGTTCATTACCTTGATTTGCCAAAAATATCAATTTTATTGCTTCAGGAGATTTATCAGCTCACTAGAGTACTGAAAACAAAAGAAAGTTTTTGCGCAACATGCCAAACTTTTATTGGGTTGACCCGTACTTATTCAAATATTGTCCTGATCAAATATTTCAAGGATGCATTCCTGATAATGAGGTAAGTAGTGTCATTAAATTTTGTCATTCTAAGGTATGTGAAAGTCATTTCTCATCAAAAAAGATGATTGCAAAAATCTTAAATTGTGAATTTTATTAGTCCACCATGTTTAAAGACACACCTTTGTTCTTCACATTGTGCATTTCTTACATAAAAAATCATTAGATAATCTTTTATTGACTTTTGAGACGTATCCTAGTGGAGATGTGCATTGTGCATTTCATGACTTATGACCTCATTTCCATAAAAAACGTGTTTGACACAGTCTTGATAATCTGACTAAAAAAGACCTTGTTCGCTAGTTTTTAAGAAAATTGGATGGGAAGCCTATCCGACCTATAGAAGGCGTTTAAACTGTTCTTGGATATAAAACCAAGGAAAAGTGTGGGCCACAATCACAACTACATATACATACATATGCTTTTTAAAAAAAAAAAATAATAATAAAATAAATAAGTAAAGAGAGAGAGAGAGTACGAGACTCCCACTGGCCTACATATAAGTGGTATGATTGCATTTTCAAGTTCTCATCTATAAAATCCTCTCTTCCTTCCCTTTATTTCTACTCAACCCATACATTCAACAAATATAGAAGTGTGTAGAAATAGCATAAAAAACATTTGTGTTTTCAATGGATCCCGTCCTATGAAAAAAATAGAGTTTTAAGAATCAACAAATCATCTTGGTCAGGTACTAGCTGAGAGAAAGATTAATTTAGTTTATGGGGGAAGTAGGCTTGGGTTAATGGGGGTGTCAATAGCTGCATTTTTAGGAGGTAGTCAAGTTATAGGGGTTGTCCCTAAAGCTTTAGCACAAAGGGACATCATTAGAAAAACAATTGGAGAGGAACTACAAGTCTCTATAATATATGATCGAATGAATGCAATATTTAAACACGCTGATATCTTTATTATCTTACCAGGTGGTCTGGGTACATTGGAAGAGATTTTTCATGTTACCACTTGGGCTCAACTATACATTCACCATAAACTCATAGGTCTATTAAATGTTAATGGTTTTTATGATAAGATGTTATCTTTTATTGATCATGTTATGGAACAGGAATTTCTATCTTTGGCATGACAAATCATAATCTCTGCTGCTACTGCTAAACAATTCATTGACCAACTACAATCTTTCACTCCTGTAATTGATCCCTTCATAAGTCACATAAATTGGTCTACTAAGAAAAGGTGTAAAAAGCTTAGATTGGATTTGAGCCTTCGTTTGTGAATTCTTGTGTATTTTGGTTTTCTTATAGTATATTGTTCTGTTTTGTTTTGTTGTT
>NW_011500324.1:0-4651 GCF_000495115.2 Populus euphratica
TTGGAATACATACTATCAAATTTGAACTTCAAAGACAATTTAATATCAGTATGTTTGAATTGTTTTGCTCCTCTTATTTCCTACATACAAGAATTACATATAATTAATGCAACATCAAGTAGTAAAGAAATTTAACAAACAAGATACGAACAAATGAAATAGCTATGATCATGAAAATTAACCTATATGTTCGCTTTCCACCACTTATCACTAGCTGAGATTGTTTCGAATTCACTACTTCAACCCACACCAATTTTAAAAATAAGCTTTGTCCATATCCTCCAATTCTTTTTGCATCCATCTTATTTGGTTTTCAATTATTTGTTGGTGAATGCATGGTCAATTTGTTCTTTGAATGATATTACAAGAATTTTCAACCCATTTTATTGAAATGAGTATTAAGTCTCATTCCCACATTAATAACCTTAATGCAAATGCATATTTTCTTTGTCGAAGTAGCCTTATTCATAGATTAAGTACCTTCCATTTTATATTTTAAAACATTTAACAAAGAAAACAACCAATGATGTAATGTTTATATGAAAAAGTTAGCATTAAAACAAAACCCTAAATACTTAGTAAAAATTGACAAAAGAGACAGAACATACTACAAAAAACTAGGTTCTGAATGCAATCAAAACAACAGTTTGAATTACCAAAATCAACCATTACAAAGAATTATTCATCTAATTCCAGACATTAAAATAGGGTAAATTAGGCTGTAGAATGAACAAACTCGAAGGGATGTGATTATGAAGAATGGATAGAAAGTGAGGAAAATTTGAAGACCTAAAACAACAATAAGACCAAACTTAATCATGTTTAGTATAACTATTAAAGGTTTAAGAAAAAGCACTCTCCAAGTAGCATTATCATTTTAAAAGATAGCATTATCATTTTAAAAGATGAAACAGTAGCAAGTTATTGAGAATAGAGTCAAGACGTTATTTAACAAAACCCTTGTAATTCAAAGAATCTAAAAGCACAAGGTGTTTCTTTAAAAAATTTAAAAGTGCAAATTATGTAGAGAGATTATGCATTATTATAACAAGATGATTATTTAGTCCTCATTTTGAAAAAAAAAATAAAAACTTAAGCAATTGTACAACACCTTAATTCAATCCTTACAAAACATAATACTACACTTCAATCCAATTATATCATAAAATAAAATAAAAAAACAGCAACTAAATCCAAGAATTAACCTAAATAAAAAAATACAAAGTTTTTTTATAGGAAGCAAAACCTAGGTTAATGAACTAATCAAATATACAAAACTCCATCACACATGAGTTAATGCAAAAGAGATCAAAATTCTTAGAAAAAAAAGTAACTATCATCAAGAATAGGTTTGGATGTAAAAATTAATTATACCAACGCAGTGATAAACAATATGTTTTGATTGCATGTAAGTGCAATAATTTATTTAAATAAGACAAATATGACCAAACAAACATAAATTAACAACAATAACAATTAATTAGAGTAAAAATTAATTAATCAAACATTATACAAATTGAGATATTTAGTTAATTAAAACAAATTTTTAGATGAAAGGAAGAAACTCAGATTATATTGCTACCAAAACATGTTTATCAACATCCTTGTTGTCCTTTTAATTTCATCATATAAATGTGTTGTTTATTCATGCAAAAAAGTAAAAGTACTGTTAGAAATATCATAGACAAATTTAACTTAAATTTTATTTGATTTGAGGAAAATTAAAGAAAGGATTAAAGGGATATGGATTCAAAATTAAAACAAAAAAAATCACTACAATACTTATTCTTTGATGATCAACACATGAGTTAATGCAAAAGAGATCAAAATTCTTAGAAAAAAAAGTAACTATCATCAAGAATAGGTTTGGATGTAAAAATTAATTATACCAACGCAGTGATAAACAATATGTTTTGATTGCATGTAAGTGCAATAATTTATTTAAATAAGACAAATATGACCAAACAAACATAAATTAACAACAATAACAATTAATTAGAGTAAAAATTAATTAATCAAACATTATACAAATTGAGATATTTAGTTAATTAAAACAAATTTTTAGATGAAAGGAAGAAACTCAGATTATATTGCTACCAAAACATGTTTATCAACATCCTTGTTGTTTATTCATGCAAAAAAATAAAAGTACTGTTAGAAATATCATAGACAAATTTAACTTAAATTTTATTTGATTTGAGGAAAATTAAAGAAAGGATTAAAGGGATATGGATTCAAAATTAAAACAAAAAAAATCACTACAATACTTATTCTTTGATGATCAAATAAACTTATGAAATCATTAAATCTTATCTTTTATACCATGATTCATGCCAGAAAAATCTCAAAGTAATAGAAGGTGACAAGCAAAATAGACAAGAGAAAGAGAGGAGGAAAAACAAGGCTAAAAATATTTAGGGAGGAGATGATAGATTTCAACAATGATTAACAATAATGTTAGGACAAGATTTGAGATTGAGATATGATAAAGGTTGTTTTAGAATTTTTTTCTAATTATTATTTTAGCCTTTGTAATTCATTAACTGCAGTATCATCTTTTCTTGTACTTGAGTTATTTAAAAATAATAATGTATCATAATATTATTATTGTATATTTAAAGAAACCTACATCATGTTTTAATTATCTTTTCTTCTTCTTTTAATTGCCAGAAATGGCATAATCATAATTGTATTCAATTTTTTTTATTGCAGCGGTGTGAAAACAGTAATTTTTATGTTTCTTTTAGAAAAATATTTTTCTTATAATTGTTGCTCGCAACTTGGCATATGTATCATTTTATATTTAATTTATTTTTATTTTTTAATGTTTTTCTTTAGTTTTTTTCTTCATACTATTTTCTTAAATATTATTTTTTATTTTTTATACTCAGAATATTATCACTCTTCATTCTTTTGTAATTTATTTTTTAATTTGTTTTTTTCATTTGTATTTTGAAAAACATTAAACAAACTTTTAAGAAAAAATATTTCATTCTAGGGATTGCAATATTTTTTTTATACTATGTTAAAAATTAACTTGAAATCTTACATATTTTTTATTAACACATATAATTTTTATTATATATAAAAATTAACCTTTTAATTCACAATTATATTTTTTACTCAATATCATAAAACATGTTGATAATATTTACTCATTAATTTTTTTCATATTAGAAATAAATATTAAACCTACAATGAGGCGATGCTATTTGAGTAAAAAAGACTTTTCATAATATAAGTAATAAAAAAATTACAGATATAATTAATTATAACTTAGTCCATGCATATTATAAAAATTAATTAATGAGTAGTTTAAGCAATTAAATATCTAATCCTATTATTTTCAAATCTTTTATGCATTCAATTCTTTTCATTCATTTTATGTTCTTTTCAATTTATTTATTTTAAATAGATTAAGAAAAAAAATAGATAATATGGAAAGATTGGTGAGAAAAGAGATTTATTTTTTTCTGAAACAAAATGCTATTAAATTAAATTCAAATAAATCACATGATTTGTTGGATTCATTCAAGGAAGTATTTTGCAATATTTTCAAGCATACCAATAAAATATACATACAATATTATGGTTTTAACTTTTATGCACGTTTAGGAGGGTAGAAGGACCGAAGGACCAAACTACGGTAATATTCTTCTCGCCCTTTTATCTTTTGTTCCTTTTTTGTCTACTTAAAATCCAAGAAAGAAGATAGAAAATCTTTGATCATAAACAAAGGCATTAAAAAAAAAATGAAATTCAGGATGGCAAAGGGACTATTTAATATTTCAACACTATAAAAACTAACCAATTAGAATCGAAACTATCTTATTATTTTCGTGTTACACTATAAATCAAATAAAAAAAATACTTTAATGTAAGAAAAAAAAATGTTCTAAGAAGTTTTTTAATATTATCATTAAACCTAACCCCATATATCAAACTCCACAACTCTCGACTATATTATATGTTTTTTAAAAATATTTTTTATTTAATAATATAAGAAAAAAAAACTTGCAAAATTAAGAAACAACCCAATACTAATTAGATGTTTTGTAAATTACAATCACTATTTTCTTAACAAAAATCTATTATGGTCTTAAAAATAATTTAAAAATAAAACATTATGATAAAGTAATGATAATTTGTATAAGATCAAATAAAAAAATATTGATAAATTTGATCAAATTATATCAAAAATCTTTTAAAAAAACTGAATTTTATGTTAATTAAATATTCATGAGTGTTTGTTTCGGTACCAGAGACATATTAATTGAAATGTTTTTAAAATTTTCATAAAACCTATAATATTAATTGTGAAAGATGATAGATAACATTAAATAATTTTTTTATAATGCATTTAAATATAAAATTATATATATATATATATATATAAAATCATAATAAAAAAAAACAAACATGTTGGCTTCCAAGCTTGTACCTACACTCTTAGGCCTTGTTTTATTATTTTTTTCTTTTTTATAAAAGGGTGAATGATTAACATGATCAAAAGATTGAAGTATTTTTCTAAATATAGGAGTGTCAAAATAATAAATAACTCAGCAAGACATGGATCAAATCACAGAGGGATTAACTATATAAATTATAAACAATAATAACAACAACAACAACAACAACAACAACAAGTCAA
>NW_011500324.1:4711-35286 GCF_000495115.2 Populus euphratica
AAAATTTAAAAGATCCATTAATGGTATTAAAAATAAATAACTCTTTTTATTACATAACTGGAAACAACATACAAAAGATGTTCCAATTAGATGATTTGTCATTAATAGCTCATTATAAATAGTTAACATGATTATATTAATTATCTTATTTAAGTAACACCAAACTTTTAAATATTATCAGTAATTCATGATGTTAATTTATATTAATAGCAAATCAAGTTCCTTTCATAGCACAGGTGCAGGTTATATACGAATGAGTTATGAAAATGTCAAGAATTTGTTGTATCAAGTGTTATACAAAACAAATCTACATTAACTATTTAACAAGTAAGGTATTAAGAATTAATAAGATAAAAATGATAAGACATGTTAATAACAAGTTGTTTAGGATATAATAATTGAAGCCCATATTGAATTTATATTATGCTTATTCTTATACCATTAGTGTAATATTTTCACCTAGATATGATAAACTTTGATAAACATAATGAAGAAGAAAAACATAAATAAACAAGATACGAACATAAATAATATATAAGTTAATTAAGCAAGTGAAATGAAATGAAAAGCATAAACAAAATATCAATGAAAGTAAAACTTAAACATTACAAAAATATAAAGAAAGAGAGCAAGAACATGATCTTGACTTTAAAATCAAGATGCCTAAATGTATGACAAATACCTCCTTTTATAGGCTAAAATTTGAAACTATTGATTTGTTGACTAATTGTTGAGTGGGTGACTACATCTTAACTTGGTGATAATCCTTATCTTCTTGTCTAAATAAAACGTCATTGTCAACATTAGGATTTGAATAGACTGTCTTCATGAAAGTTCTAGGAAATTATCTTAGTTTTCCAACAACAAAAAAATCAGTGTATTTGGACTTCTAAAACTCATGATATAGTCTGAACACTAAACAGTGTCTGGGTTATAAAAGAGATTCGGACTTTTCCATTGTTGCTATAATTTGAACTTGAAAATGATCCTTTTTTATTCTTGGACTCTATGAAAGTTTTAGGCCTATGTCTTAGCTTTCCATCTATATAGAGCAGACCTAAATCCAAGTTCTACAACTCTAGTTATGATTCAATAACCGAATAATGGTCTAATTTGGACTGAACCAACATCTTTTTTCTAAGCTTAGCCCTCTCTTTGTCTTCTCAATTTCAGTAGTTAAACTCATCAATCAATCCATTGATTTATATGATAAGCCTATATTTGAGATGAACATTTATCATAAATTAAAGATATCTTATATTATTAGATATGTTATTATAAAACAAGCTCTAGTTAAGGAATTATTAATACTTAAAGTGAAAAATAATGATATAAAATTTTGATAAAAATACACTTTTAAGTACTAATGAATAATCATCTCTATTTTTTAAAAAAAGAAAATTAGACAATATTTCATCAACCGTGACAAACAACTTGTTGTCTATTTTCTAAAATTCAGCCATTATAGAGGTGGCTCAAAAATTAAGGGAAATTCTTTTTTAACCCAAAAATCTATTTTCAACTACTCAAGATACCTAAAAAACATTTTAAATGAATCATTTATGGTATCAAATAACTCAAAAATAGGTTGAAAAAAAAATCAACTTGAATTGGTAAAACTTCCTAAGCTCAAATCTATCATTTTAGGTAAAATGAAGGCCAAAGAACACCATAATAAAACTTTTTTCATTGAATGAAACTCTTTGATATCAAAATCAATCTTTTTTATGGACGAAATCAATGTCAGCCAACCACTTTCTCTTTCCTTATTGTTTTCAGTCGAGTTTCTCCCTCATCTCTTTAACTTAAGGACTAAAAGATAAAGAAAACAAAATTTTGGACTAAAATAAAAGTCCTCACTAATATGGGATTAGCCATATATTTTATCAATATTTTTCATTTTAATGCTTTATCTTCAAATTCTTTTTATTTTTATCATAATTTGAAGCCCAATTTCTTCTAATAAAACTATAAGAAGGGCTTGGTTGGTTGTTTTGTTAACAAACACATAGACTAATAAACTATTAAAAAGGAAAAAAGAAAAAATTAAGAGCCATTGGTAATGTACTATGGCTTGTAAGGCAAACAAATGTAAAATCACACAATGTTTTGCTTTATTTTTCTGTTTTATTTTAGTCTCTTATTTTTTTATTTGATCTTATAATATTTTGTTGATTTGGGATTAATCTCAGTGATTTTTCTTTTATATTTGCACATAGGATCTCGCGATGTTGAGGGAATGTCTTATTACTCAGTTTGGCAAGATAAAGTTCAATTTAATTAATTTAAAAGAATTAGAACTTTGGGAATTGAATTTGAAGTTTCAATGAATATTCACATTATCTTTATTTGAGATTTGACTTGATATTTTATTTTAGTTATATGGTTATGGGATTCTCATAATGTGAAGGGAAATTTTTAGCACTCAATTTTACAAAACAGAATAAAATTATGTTGAAATAAAAAAATCAGGTGTTAAAGAATAAAATTGAAACTAAAATAAATAGATGGGTTAAGGTGGATGTGCATGGAAAAATAGTTGGTGTGTGCATGGAAAAATAGTTGGTGTGTGCAAACTACACCCTAACATATAAAAAAAGTCACTAGCAATGGACATGTGTGACTTCTTTGGTGGTTGAACATCACCTTTTTTAGTAGTGATGAAAACGGCATGGCAAAACCTTTTTGGTGAAATGACATGTGTCTATATAGAAAGATGATGAAACTCTAATAACCCTTTTTCCCTCCTCCCCCTTTCTTTATTTTTTTTCTTGGAATTCATGTTAATCTATCAAAAAAATAAAGGTGTCCTGTCATTTTATTTTTGTGTCAAATTTGATTCATATTATTTTTAATGTTATTTTTTGCATTAAGTTCTTTTTTTAAATTGATTTTTTTTCTAATTTTATATTTTGATATTTGGTTGGTTAAAAATTGATTTTTGTGATTTTCTTAATGAGTTAATCCTGGTCTCATAATCATAGATTATGAGTTTGAATGACTAACCTAGATTGGCATAATTTATTTTTAGATCATTTTTTAACTCTGACTTTTCTTTTCAATTTCATTATTCGACATCGAGGTTGTTGGAGATTGAGTTTCATGATTTTTTTTATGGAATTATCTTAGTTTTATGACTTTAACATGGGTTTGACAAGTTAGCTCGAGTATTGTTTTGGGTTATTTTTTAAGATTAAACATTTTTTTGAATTCATCATTCAATGTTGAATTAGTTTGAGAATTGAACTTTATATGTTTTTTTTAATCTTCTATTAGGTTATTTTATTTTCATGATCCCATTTGTGGAGTTCGATATACTTATCTAGGTTTGTCGGTATTTTTTTAAAAAATTTTAATTGATTTTTTATTTTATCTTCTAAATTTTGATAATTAGGAATTAAAAACCGTAATTTTTTATTGACTTGCTATGATATTATTTGGTCTTCCTATTTAGGTGTTGAGTTAGCATCTAACTTATCTAATATTTTATTTTATTTTTACCATGATGTCCACTTACAGTTTTCAAATAATGGATATTTCTCACTTTTTTTTTTTAACACTAGCAACAGTCGAACATCTTCCTTTTACATTCAATTTTTTTTTTTTCCCAATAAAGTCCGCGGTGCAGAGCTGGTCAGCTATCCGGCAAATAACTCAATCAAAACAAATTGAATAAAAGAGAGTAAAAAAGAGAGAGCTTCACGCGAACGAAGGTGTCTAGGAGCCAACCCCAGTTGCCAGCTGCCCGTCGGAAAGAGGTCCCCATATGCCCCGCTCTCTTGCACGTGATACCACACCCTTCCCTTCTTTCCTTTCTACAAAAACCGAAAAAGAAGAAGGTAAAAAAAATAATAATAATTAAATTTGACATATAAATAAATAAATAACTCCAAAGTAACCAAAAATTATCACTCACACAAATCGAGCGCATCCGCAGCACATCACCTATCTCTCCAAAACTCTATCTTTTTATTTATTTACTTATTAATATCCAAAGATTTTGCCAAATATTTTCGTATCCGCATCTTCAAGACATATTAAAAAAAAAAGAAAAAAGATATAAATATCTCTCCGCCTCCTTCTTCTCTCTGACCTGTTCTCTTTCCCTCCATCTACAACCCCCTCTCCCCTCCCTGGCTTTCTGTTTCTATGTAGTATTTACTCAAACACACAATAAAAAGGTGTATTTATCATATATTTCTAGAAAGAAAAGAAGAGATGAGTTTTGTTTGTTTAAAAAGGAAGGGTTGAGATTCAATTGGTGTTGGCTGGAGTGGCAATTGCTTCTTCCAATGCTTCGATCTGCTGGTATCACTCTTGCCTTTTTCTCTTTAGATTTGGTTTCCTACTCTATTCACTAGTATCTCTTTTCTATCAGATTTATGTATCATTCTAGATTCAGGATTGGATCTTTCTCTCTCTTTGTTAGGCCCATTTTGCAATGCTCAGGTTTAATTCATTAAGGGTTGATTGATTGATTGATTACAGTTATTTTTAAACAATACTGAAATAGTAAATTTGTTTAATTAAGTTAATTCTGTGTGTACGTTTTTTATTTTATTTTCTTCTTTTACATGTGTGTGTCTATTTGTATGTAATGGTAAATGACTGCGTATCTGCTCCAATGGCAATGGCATTCCCTTCACGCAAAATAAATCATGTTTGTTTGCCATCTCTAGTCAAATCAAATATCCATCAGCAGATGCAATCTCTAGTCAAAATCAATCATCCATCAGGCTTCTGACTTTGATTTCTTAGAGCTCCTTTCTAATAATTGAGCTTTACTAGATTGGTGTGTTGGTGCTCTTTCGATCTCTATATAAGGTGGGACTGAACTGTCTTGATTTCTGCGCTTCTGTATCATTGTTGGGATGTCGTGCCTCTGCACTGTGATCTCTCTAGTTTTTTTTAGATAAAAGAAAAATATTTAAACTGACAGTATGAATTTTTCAGTTTCACATGGGATTTTAGCTTTGCAGGTCAAATGGCCTCCAGCATAACCAAGCCAGAACAGAAGAGATTTTAAATACATTGTTTAGTTGTGTAAAAACCATTGCGAGATTGGCGAGGTCTTTTATGGGATAAGGAGTGGGGGACCGAAATGGTTTTACATCCCAAATATTTAAGGACATGGAGGAGACACGAGATGATTCGGGGCCAGTGGAGCAAGGGCCTTCAAATTCTGTGTGGTGGGGTCCAGACTTTATTGAGAAATTTGACTCTGTCTCTTTGCTTTCTCAAGAAGATACTTTGAGTAATAAAGAATCACCTAAAAGTTACGAGGAAGATGGTTTGTCTTCTCGGACTGCATCACAAATTCTCTGGCGCACTGGGATGCTTTCCAAACAAATACCAAATGGATTTTACTATGTCATACCGGTGAGAATTTATATATTCTAAATTCTTGTTCATATTTATTTGATATAAGTTCCTTTGGTTGAGTAGTCTGATCTTTGCTGGAACTTAATCTTTTTTACATATCCACAAATAATGTGCCTGTGAAGAAATAGTTCATTTATGAGATTATTTCTCTTGTTTATACTTGTGTTTGATAATCATTTCCTTTTAATTTGTGGTCATTATCTTCTTATGCTCAACTATGTTGGTTATGGTGTAACCTTTTGTTCTGTTTCTTGACCTTCTCTATTGCAAACATTTTCCTCTCCTCTTAACTAAGAGTTAGAAGTTGCATGTTAAAATGTACTATTAGGTCTTGTGGATAATGTGGCGCGTGCTTCCATATAGTTACAGTAGGAAGTATCTTGGGTGGTGTCAAATTCTTCTTTATTTTCTTGCTTTTTTTGGATGATTTCCTTGTAGAACACTTAATTAAAGAGAAATTTTGAAATTGATGCATAAGAGAAATTTTGAAATTGATGCATAATGTGCAACTTTGAGGTTGAGATGGTGGACCTTTTGTGCTTTTAACAAATAAAATTTATAACATTGTAACTTTTGATTTTTAGTTTTTATTACATTCTTAGACCTTTGATAGAGATAGTTTTATTTAGTTCTATCAGAATCAGACTTGAGTGATGGAAGGAAGATTCATGATAAAATAGTGGTATCAGAAAATGCATCCATCAATCTCATGACCTTTGTTGCATTGTCTCTTTGTTCTGCTTCTTTGAAAGTCGATATAAATTTTTTCTGTTGACCAAAAAATGTTTGACCTCTTTGTAGTATTTTTTTTTCTACACGTGTGTTGTTGAGAAATGCCTTCTCTTTTCTTTCTTTTCTTTTTTGGATGGTGAGAAATGAAATTAGTTCAAACAATGCTAAATGCATTTTCTGGATTATTCAAATTGTTGATATTTTCAAAGAGGATGAACATTACTTGATGGATTGTATCCTAACTTATAATTTACTTTCCAACTTGTTCCATTTGTTTGGTTGCCCACTTAGAGCGTTGATTTTCCTTCATGTTGTGATGATTTAATATCATGGATTGGTACAGGATAAAAGGCTAAAGGAGCTCTTTGTTAATATTCCAACTTTAGATGAGCTTCATTCTATGGGAGCCGAGGGTTTCAAGGCTGATGTCATTCTTGTAGATGCTAAGAAAGACAAAAAGCTTTCCATGCTTAAGCAATTGATCGTGGCACTGGTAAAAGGGTTGAACTCAAATCCAGCTGCAATGATAAAAAAGATTGCTGGATTGGTAAGAATTCTTGAATAACCATTGTTCTATTAAATGGATATCTCATTTGAAGTTTTCAGTTGCTCTTTTTTCGCCCTTTAATTATCTTTACCCTTTTCTTCTTTTTTTTTTGTTGCCCTCTCCACCTTAAACTATTTTTCTTTTTTACTGTGATGCAGTCTTAGTTATGCCAAGGAAATCTATACATCCTTAACCTATTGTCCAGACATGTTACAAACCCCTTCACTTCTTGGCAAAAACTGTTTTCTTGCCTGTGCAACTACATTGGATGTTTTCATGCATGTCTGGTGCAGGCTTCTCAAACCACACTTGTCATTAACTATTTGTGCTACAATGAAAAGATTTTCTTTTCTGTTTTTCACTTCCGCTTTAATTTACCTTTTTGCTTGTAATTTAATTGCAATGTATTAAGGTAATAATTCCTTGTTTCCAAGCCAATTCAGGGACCAAATTATACCTAGTTTTGTCTATCTTCTTAATTGTTTTGTTCCATTATTCAGTCCAAAAATTGCTCTTTTCATTTTCATTTCTCTTGTTCCTAAGCAGGTTTCTGATTTTTATAAAAGACCAAATGTGGAGAGTCCAGCAAAAGCTGCACTAGAAGAAGCCTCCCACGTGTTAGAAAATCGAGGTGTTCAGTTGCTGGGGCAAATAAAGCAAGGTTCATGCTGTCCTAGGGCAATCTTGTTTAAAGTTTTAGCAGATTCTGTAGGTCTTGAAAGTAGACTCATGGTGGTAAGCTTTTAACTTCACCCAGTGAGTTCAACTGTTCTCCTCCATTTTTATTGAATGCCCAAAATTAGTTAAAGATGCAATTTATTGCTAATTAAGATATAAAATATCTGAAAGATTTCTTACTGTTTTTTTTCCCCAGGGTTTACCAAATGATGGGATTGTTGAGTGTGTGGACTCATATAAACACATGTCTGTGATTGTTGTGTTGAATTCTGTGGAACTACTGGTTGATCTTGTGCGGTTTCCTGGTCAATTGATACCGAGTTCGACCAGGGCAATTTTTATGACTCATATTTCAGCAGCAGGGGAGAGTGACTCTGCGGAAAATGATTCCTGTGATTCTCCTCTAGAGCCAAACAGTCCTCTGTATGGTTTTGCAGAAAGAGCGGACCCTGACAGGTTAGCAAATAGCTAATGTATGATTTTTCCAAAAGTGATGATCAGTTAATGGGAGTTCTGAAAATAGCAAGTTGCCATGTCTTATTTTTGATGCCACAGTGCTGAAAAAGATGAAAACCTTCAGTTCCATAAGAAATTAGAGGCATCTTCAAATGTGTCAGGCCCTTCATTGCGAAATATGATGTTGCGATCTGCCACCTCTATTGACAGAAAATTGAGGTAATAATATATATCTTCACCTGTAAAGTTCTTTCTTGCAATTTGAACTTGGTATGACGCTTCTTGTTTCTTGCATTCTATTTTATTGTTTAAATTTTTCGTTTCTTTTTGTTGACTTTAACCATACTATAGAACAGAATGTTGCACTTGAACATGTTCTTTTCCTCTCAGCTTATCGCAAAGCGAACCAAATATTGCAACAACCTTTTGGAGACGTAGCCGGAAAAAGGTCATTGCTGAACATCGGACTGCTAGTTCAAGGTAATAGCATGGTTTCCCTTGAGAGCTTTGTCATTTGGTTTCACATTTACAGGGAATCAACATGAATGTTTGGAGGTCTAAGTTTTACCACTGTCTCCGCCAAGAGTACTCTATTAGGAGGAAAATTTCAATTCTTTCAATAGGCTTGCTGCAGGACAGTGTTTGTGAGAACTAATATATGTACTCTCTTGGTTCTTTTCTTTTCCCTCATTCCTTTTGGGGAATGATCTCCTATCTTTTAACAGTCATAAATTAAAAGAATAAGATCCCATGGCAGGGCTGTGGTATTATGGGCATAATGAACCTATTAAAGTATATTAATGTGTAATTCATAAACTTTATATAGGCCTGGTTGGGAGCCTTTCTTAAAATTGTTTTTTTTTTTTTTTTTGGGGAGGCGGGTATTTACCCATTTTAATCGTAGTGCTAAAGGCTTGAACTATATTATGGCATTTGATACCATACTTGTTATGGTTGGGCATTTCCAGGCTGTATGCCTTTTCAGCAAAAGCATAATTTGATGTTTTTTCATGCTTTTCAAGAAAGCATGTACTTTTGACTTCTTATTTGATGGGAACCTAGACCACTGGCTTTCTTTTCTACATTTCTAGTCTCTAGCTTTTAATGCCTGGAAAAATTCGAAACTGTCACTTGAAAATGCTTCTTTTCAAATAGTGAATAGGAGGGCACCTTTAGATTTGTTTTCAATGGAAAAGATAGAGGTTGGATGTTCTAACACTGTATTGGGTATTGTTTGGTTTGTGCCTTGACTTTGCATGTATGGATTCCTAGTCATTTGAGTTGCTTGGCCAGTGTCATTCTTTTCCATTTATTCTATTGGGCGAAAGTGGGGTTAGAGGTTTCATTCACATGCATGCAATTATACACATTGATTTCTATGTACTCTGATTCAATTGATCTGATTAAAAGTGTGTTGTATATTCATTTTTCATAAGTCCTAAATATGGTTGTTTGTGGTTATGTCAAAGTTAAACTATAAAACTTGTAATGGTGAAGTTTTAGATAACAACTTCATCGATCTTTGTTTTGCAGTCCTGAACATCCTTCATTGCAAGCGCGTGGTCGGTCCATGTTAAGTGGTGATAGACATTCAATTAGAGATTATGCTGATGATGTTGCTACATCAAGGTTCATACCTTTTTGTTCCTATTTTTAAAACACATTTGAGCATTATACTAGAAAATACTTCTTGTTGTTAATTGGTTGATTATCCATTTAGATTTCATTTTATGGTCTAGTTGTTTTATTCTGTTCCAGAATTATCTTTTTTCTAAAGCTAATTAGGTTCCAAATATGACTAAAATGGTTGGCGTATTGATTTTGGATCAGCTTGGTTAAGCTTCTTTGGTATTCCAGAATCCTGCACTCCCTGTCCCATAAAGAGCGTCTTGTTTGACTTCTTACACAGTTAAGAAAAAAATATTCAATCCTGTGACTGCTTTTAATGCTTTTTCAACTTTCCCTTGGGAGTCGCACCAAAAGGAAGGTTGCATCATTCAACCAAAAGCATATGGTTGGATTAAGGACTTTCTTGTGGAAATAACTTCAAAATCTTAAACCAATGGGCAAGTAGAGAAAAATATAAAAGAACAAGTACATACATCAATCACATGAGTACACCAGAAATTTACGTGATTCAGCAACTTAGGCCGATTCCATGGACAAGATGACCAAGGAAATTCACTATGAGAAAGTAGAAATTACAAGGTGTCATGCAAAATTACTCTCTTCTAAGATCCCAAAGTAACCTAAAACTCACATTTTCTTGTCTTTCTAGTCACCAAAGTATAGAGAATGGAGACATCTACGAATAAGCCTTAATCCTAAAACATGAGAACTTTAGGCTTTTACATGTGGACTATCTTCAAACTTCATAGCCATAGCAAAAGTCAATTGATAACTAGGTAAGCTCTAATACCAATTTGTTACGGAAACAACCCTAGAATCTCAAACTAATTGGCAAGTAGAGAAATATAAAAGATCAAGCACAATCAATCACACAAGAGCAAACAAGAAATTTATGTAGTGTGGCAACTTAGGCCTATTCTAAGGGCAATACGATCATGAAAATTCACTATTAGAAAAGGGGATGACAAGGTGTCATAAAAATTGCACTCTCTTCATAGATCCGAAGTAACCCAAAATTCACATTCTCTCATCTTTTTAGCAACCAAAGTGTAGAGAATGGAAGCACTTACAAATAAACCCTAACCCAAAAATATAATGATTTTAGGTGTTATATATGGACTAAGTACATGAATGTTTATTTTCTTACTTTGGCCTATAATTTAAACAAACTCAATAAAGTTTATCTCTTAAATAAGAAAACACTGCTATTTCTATTTAAATCTTCTTAAATTAAGGACTAATAAGAGACTAAACTTAAAATAAAAACACCTAGAGAATTACCAGATAAATTGGTAATTACAGAAATACCTTTGTGCACAAAAGTCATGATAAAATGTAGTAATTCTGCTTCTTTTATCTTCTGCATCAACTACAGTGTTGTTGTTGCTTCCCCCCCCATATATATATATATATAAACTGATTTTGGTTGTCTGTTTGTAAAGCCATCAAAAAACCATGCTGAAAATAATGATAAAAACCAAATTTCCTCTTCTCAGTGGAAGGTTTCCATTCTAATTATTCATAGAACTGCTAATGCACTTGGAAGCTGCTCGCTTCTATTGAATTTTTCTTAGCTGGGAAACAGAAAAACAAGATAGTTTTTAAGGCATGGACTCCTGAAAGCACACAAGACTTAAAAGTTCTTTTGGTAGTCATCAATCCAACTCTCAATAATCTTCATAAGTTGCACTTCTACATACAAATTTTTGTGCGTCCAACTTTTTTATTTACTGTTGTTACCATTTGTGCTTCACTTTTCTGAAGAATCTCATGATGCCTACAGAGGCATTTTTAGCATTTTTACTTATTTATAATTTTCCTGAAATTTACCTTTCTCTTCTCTCGATACAGGTCAATATTTTAGCAATTTAGTTCAGTACATGCGTAGAACAGAGATTCTAACTTAATTTCTACCAAAAAGAGAACAACATTAAAAAATTGAAAAATTTTAGTGTAAAGGGCAAGAAAATGTTAATAGTACATGCGTAGAACAGAGATTCTAACTTAATTTCTACCAAAAAGAGAACAACATTAAAAAATTGAAAAATTTTAGTGTAAAGGGCAAGACAATGTTAATAGCTGTTCTTGTCACCCACCCTCCCACCCCCCAAATCGTATTCTGATTGATAAAATAAATAAAACAAAATATTGAAAGCATCACTTGTTTTCTTATTTCAAAAGCGCATTTCCTTTGTAGTATGTACAACCCATGTACACACACACGTCATATATAGATCTATGGAAGTAATTTATCAAGTATATTTTCCTGTTCTCTCCTTGTTTTAAACACAATTATAACTTAGTTGCTCATGTTTTGAAAACTAATAACTTAGTCCCTTGATTAATTTTAACTGCTGTCTTATTAAAGAACTCTTGTCGCCCCCCCCCCCCCCCCAAAAAAAAAAAAAAAAAAAAACCCTGCTATGTTAGTTTTTATCTAATAATTTAAATGTCAAAGCATGCTTATGGGATTTATTAAAAAACCAACCAAGGTTTCAGTTATACAATGGTCAATCAAAGTCAAATGACTACGTTATAGGATTTCAAACACAGAGGACTAAGCATAACATACAACCAGGTTGAAAAAGTAAAAGAATGATGAATAATTTACTCTGATTTATCACAGGCAAACTCCCTGTGTTTTATGTAGAATTTTTTATTGTGAAATGTGTGTGCTTCATGGTTCTAAGCCGGTAAGTGATACTGATGTTTATGTAATATTGTCATTGAGAATTGAGAAAAGGAATATAAAAAGAGCGGAGTAAATGATGATATGAGGAAGGGTGGAGGCTGCATTATGGCATCTTTTTTAGCACACTCCCTATTCTTGAAACACACCAACAAGTGTTACTGCTTTATTATCCTAGCAGCATGTGCATAATTTACCCGATTCTTTTGTTGTTTATGCATCTCTGGTAATAATGGTATATCTACTAATTTCTATGATACAATGGTGTATAGTTGATTAGTTGTGATCTGAGATTATGCTAATATTGGATTTTCAAGTGTAGCTACAGGTCAGAGGGCGCATCAACATCAGAATCTCATAGAATGAGAAGAAGAAGTATTAGCATGACCCCAGAAATTGGTGATGACATCGTAAGGTTGATGTTTGTTTCATTATGACCTGTGCTTTATGTTGCGATGCTACTGTGCTATAGTTGTGCTTATCATATGTTGTTATTTTGACTTGATTTCTGTTTTGTTACAATTGGAGTAATCCATGTTGCCATTGTAGAAAAACAAATTATAATATTATGTTTGTTTAGATATTAGGCTATGATGTGGTTGCTGTAAGCTATGATCATGCTATGCTACTGTGACTGTAGTTATAGAAAATTCAAATTAGGTTATTCTGATTTTTCTCCGAATAGATTTATGTAATCCTTTAACTAATTTGTCTAGAATATTAGGATATCAGGTGCTCTTCTCAAGAAGGAATTCTTTTCCTATTTGGATATTTATTTTATACTAAATTTAGGATTATTAGGGTTTTGCTACCTATAAAATAGCAGCAATTCTATGTTCTAGTCAGGCTTGATATGAAATTTTATTGATAAAGTGTCCTTTGTTGGGCATGTAACTTCTCATCTCCATCTCCTAATTCTTCTCAGTGCCCATTTGGGTCCAAGGGCAGGGTTGGTTTTTATGGCTTTTTGGGAAGAAAGCCCAATCCAATATGTTTAGTTACACAAAGTGGGCTACGGGCCTATGTGGGCTGCATTCTAGAAAACCTAGGAGCTAGTTTTTCTGGAGCCGCTCCATTTTGGAGCTTTACTAGCCTTTTTCTTTCATACTATTTGTAATGGCTATTTCAACACCTTTGTTTAGAGAACACTTCTTTTCTAGTAGCCATCTCTTGGCTATCTACTATTACAACATAGTCAAGCTACAACTACAACCACAACCTTATTCTCATGCAGTATTACACTTGTTTTTGTTGTTCTCATATCCAAGGCTATTCTGTTTCATTTTGGTATACAGGCTGAAGTGATTCTTTACCCTTTCATTTATAGTTTTTTCCTTGTACACTTTTAACCAAAGTATCCTATCACCATGATGACAAATGCTGAGCTGAGTTCCAAATTTCTTCCTTTTTGCACCTCATGAAAATGAGATTGCCAAGAATGACACATAGACACTATAACTTTTATGAGAAAGATGACATCAGTGGATGCTTCTATCAAGGTAATAAAAGGCGAGTTGTTTTTGAGCAAGTACTTTGGGGAAATCGGAAGGTGTACATCTAGCCTTTCCAAACTTGGTCTTTGAATTTCAACTAGGAGACAACCTAAAAGGACCTAGTACACAAATGTCTAGCAACAATAACCTGTTCTACAACAATTGCCTTGATAAAAAATGATTCTAGCATTTATCTTGGACTTCACCCACCAGGTAACTGCTGAAAGCCTCAGCCTTGGAGTATTAATATTTCCTTTATTTAATTGTTTTCTATACTTAAAGATTCTTAATAGATATTTGGAGTTATACTATTTACCATTCAGTGGGAAGTATCTTTTATTAGGAATCTACCTTTATTTCATATTTAGTTGGTCCTATAACAATATTTATTTCTCAGCTCCAGGATCCTAATTTTATCAGTTCTGAAATTTCGTAGTTTGTACCGGGCACCTAAGACATTGGAAGTTGAGATGTTATTGATTGATGAGATAAAATTTAGCAGAATTTGGTTCTTCTTTGAGTGGTTTTCTCAATATCTTTGTTTTATCCTTGTTTACATGGGTTATTTGGTTATCATGTTCAATGATAGAAGCTGTTGTTCAATCAGCCTTTGGTATTCATTGACAAAATTGCTCAAGCTGTTTGAAACTTTGATTGATTGAATTTGGATAAAATGTCTTGTTCTTATATGGTAAAATTAATCAACTATTTCAGGGCTGTACGTGCTATGAATGAAACTTTGAAGCAAAATCGTCTTTTGAGTGAACATGGCAATGATAGGTTGTTTACAAATAATTTAGATGACAAGGACAATGGCTCAGATCTTCAAAAAAATGTATGTTTTTTCTTTTTCGTACTTTTGTTTCTCTCCTTGGCATAAGAACTTCTCTTTGCCAATTATTGTTTATGTTCATATTATTTTGGGTTTTAACTGCCATTTATTCTTCTCCAGACTATTCATAAACATGGAATTTGATTTTGGGCACATGAGTGGCCAAGCATGGTTGTTTGCCTGTATAATTAGCATCACCAAACCAAGTAGATCCTATGGTCTTGTCTGTCTGCTTTGATGGATCACCATCCTTTTCAGTAAGAGAAGAGAGAAATCTTGTGTGAGTCCTTTGACATATGGATGTGGGTTATGGACTCAGCCGTGCCTAGCTTACATGGCATAAAAAAAAAGTCACATCTTGTATATTTGTGATACCAGGATTGAATTGTCTATTCCACCACAAACAATCTAAAGTTACTGGATGCTAGTCATTCTTCTATTAAATTTCCCAATATAGGTTCTGCACATAGCTAGTAAGATCCATTAATATACTCTTTTCCTTACTGTTGTTTCTTCACAGTGAGTTCCATGTGTTAGTTTAGTTAGTGAGGTTATGTTGAGTCATTAGCCTCCAAATGCATAAATAGGCTTAGTGTAGTTATCCCACATTTGTTATCATCCCCCTAGCATTCTTGGTACTAATTAATCAATTTGTGCATGAATCAGGTGTCAAATTTTGATCTTGATGGTCGTGAGGGAATATCTGGTGGAAGGTCTGCTTTATATACCCTTGAAAGTGACCACATAAATTCCCAGAAGGCAATTTCATTACCTTCTTCCCCACATGAATATAGAAGTCAAACTTCCCAGAGCAGCAGATCTTCAGGCTTTGTAGCAAATGATCAATTGGTTACAACATGGAATAAAGTTCTTGAATCTCCCTTGTTCCATAGTAAACCCCTACTACCATTTCAAGAATGGAATATTGATTTCTCAGAATTAACTGTTGGAGCTCGTGTTGGGATTGGTAAGCATCAGTACCTACATTTTTCAGTTGTTATGTTGGCTTTGAATTTTGATTCTGTCAATACTTCAGTACAAAATTTACCTATTATAGTTATACATTTTTTTGGAATGAGTCGGCATACAATTTTGTAATCTTTCAAGAGTCCTTGGTGAACAGTACTGTGTTGTCTCTATTGTAATTGCAGTAATAGCAAACATTGTGCTTGGATTGAAGGTTCCAATACACTGTTGGTTGTCTAAAATCTTAATAGATGTTTTCATATAAGAGGAAAGGAACAGGCACGCATTTCATGAACTTGAAATTTTAATTTCTCACTTTAAAATACTTCCAAGTATTTTGATGGTTTCAGTGTCCTTGGTCTCACTTTAAAATACTTCCAAGTATTTTGATGGTTTCAGTGTCCTTGGTCTCACTTTAAAATACTTCCAAGTATTTTGATGGTTTCAGTGTCCTTGGATTGTCTTGTTTTAGTTCTATCATGAAGCCCTTCCTGGGATTTCTTTTTTTCTTGGATAAATTTCTGTGGTTGAATTTGTTTTCCTACCTATGCTATTGACATGAGAATCTTGTCTTTTATGATCGTTTTATTTTTTCATTGATAAATTGAAATAGAATGTTTTGATTGTTGATGTTTTCCCGTTATTATGCAATGATCTACAGGTTTTGAGTTTGTTATCTCTCCTTTAAACTGTCATATATAGCTGGCCAGTGACCTTGGTTGCAGTTTCACTGGATGAACCCTCATCAACCACCATTCAGATTTAAAGATTTGATATCAGTCCAAATATTTGAGCACAATCTCATATGCATACCATTCCTTCAACTTTTATGTCTTTAGTTCTCCATTTATTTGGGTGGTTTTTTGTTATGAGGAAATCATAACCAGTGTTTTCTCAAGCTGTTGGCAGCAGGCATTGTTCACTTTCTTACTATTATTTTATGGGTGGTTGCTCTGCCATCTATTAGTGTACCCTTGAATTCATGGTTCAACTTTGATTTCATGTTCTCATTTTGTGTCATCCAGAATTTAATATACAGATGCATGCTTTTATGAAGAGTCTGACCCCAACCTGCTCTAAACTCCCTAGATGGATGGAGAGTGAGAAAATAAAATAGAAAAGAGCTATCTAAATTGTGCAGTATAGAAGCTTGAACAACAGATAATATTTGTTGCTCAGCTGAAAAAACTGCTATGAAGAAAGTTTGAATGTCGCCCATCTTAAAATTTGAACATATCTGATGGAAGGAATGACGCACTAAGCTTAGCTTTCCATCAATGCAGTTCTTAGAGCCTTATCCTTCCTAACTCCCTTTCATCCTCTCCGCTCTGCCTGCACTGTAGTCTAAATTGATAATCAAAGCAGCATCTTGTATATGGAAACAAAATTAATATTCTGTTTTTGTGGGGTAAAGTCATTTATATATAAAATGCTTTATTGAAGTTAGCTCTCTTGATTGTATATAGGGTTTTTTGGGGAGGTATTTCGTGGCGTATGGAATGGTACAGATGTCGCAATCAAGGTCTTTCTAGAGCAAGATCTAACTGCTGAAAACATGGAGGACTTCTGCAATGAGATATCAATTCTTAGGTCTCTCCTTATTCATATGTCGGTTTCTTTACTTTTATCCTGTCAATATTTCTGACGTTATCTTATGAATTTTTGCATGTGACTTCTTCCAGCCGTCTTCGACATCCCAATGGTATTCCTCTCACCTGCTAATTGCTTAAGTTGTATCTTTTATATTTCACTTATCTAAGATTTCTGGACGTGATGTCTGTATGTATAACTTGGAATTGTGAATTTAACAAGATCTACGGTCTCATAAAAGATAGGAGGGATCTTCTTGTTACTGTTTGACTGGCAAGTTTCTTGCCTATTTTTCTGATGGAGAATGAACGGAAAATTTCTGAGATACTTGTGATTGGAAACTTAGAGATTACTTAATTGGAAAATCTAGGTATATTGGACTATTGTAGTATTTAGACTTATTTGAGGATTTTATATGGGTAAATTACAAAAATAACCCTGACCAGTTACCTCCTTCACAATGTTACCCTTACTGATTTGGGCAATTAATTTTGTTCTTAGAATTACTTAATGTTTGCATTCTCACCCTTCCATTCAGTCTTTGCTAAAAACAAATAGATTTTGGATTTTAATTATTTGTTTTCTACTTAGTTTAGAACTTTTAATTTAATTAATAATTTCTATTTTGGAATCTCAGTGCTAGATGTATTCTATTAATTAGGTAAGTTTTGATTAGGGATTCTATAAAAGATTTTAGGACTGCTCACCCTGCCTTGGCTTTTTTTGTGACCTCATAGCTGCTGGTTTTGCCCTTTTTGGATTTTCCATTTTGATGTAGCACTGATTTGATTGGATGCTGAATATGGTTTTTGTTCAAACATGGTCATTTGAAATTCAGTATGTTCAGTACCTTGCTTTTAGTTTGGTGTCTGTGAAAAGAAGTGAAATTTCTGTCCAAATCTATTGAGTGAAAATTATGGGAGATTGATAATGACAAAGAAAGAGATGTAACTTTGGTATCAAAGCCTAAGCTCAACCCAAACTCGTAACATTAATTTTTTGATCACCATATCACCCTAAATTTATAACAGGTCCAGGAATTTGACTTTCATAAACCCGTTGAGCTTTTTGGTTGGATTTGGGACCCAGCAAATTAAATGGAACAAAGACTCAATGAGCAACTTCAAGCTGTGGAAAGCTGAATCGAAGTAATGTTGAGTTTTTCCCGGGAAGAGGAGAATGTTGGAGAATGAATGGAACATATATAAGAATTTTCTTTCTAGTAAAGTAGGAGATTTGTTCTACTTTCTTTGAATGCTATTTGGTGGATCTAGTTACTTATCTTGGTATGTTATTTGTTTTATATTAAAAAAAAGGTCATGATAATGTGCAGTATTAGTTATGGATTTTATTTTGTTAAGACCTTACTGCATTTTCTTTTCCATTTTAGGGTTTAACTAGGGTTTAGGTGCCTATATATAATGGAAGTAATCTACTAATTTGAGGTAGTTGAAGGTTATTGAGAGTTGAAACTTCATTTTTCTCCCTTTTGTATTCTTCTTCTCCACCTTCCTTCCTTCCTTGCTATCTTTCTTCTACTTCATTTTATTTCCTGACATCTGAACCAACTGATGCTGGTTGTCACAGTTATCTTATTTCTGGGTGCTTGCACGAGGCCTCCACGCTTATCAATGGTGACTGAATACATGGAGATGGGGTCCTTGTATTATTTGATCCACTTGAGTGGCCAGAAGAAGAAGCTTAGCTGGCGGAGGAAGCTAAAAATGTTATGTGATATATGCAGGTGTGTTTGTCATGTCCTAATTTAGAAAATGCTTCTGTGGATAAGCATCTTTGCTTGTTTATTTTGAGGAACTAACTTTGAAAATTTGTGGTGGTCTTAGCTAAACAATTTTCTTGAATGCAAACTTCTCTATTCTTTTATCATGGTTTATATGTGACATCATTTTTAAGAATATAATATTATGCCTAATACCTCCCTTGGAGCTTGATGAGTAGAGATAAAGAACACTGCTCTCTGTAGAGAAGAGAAACTTGACATGATTGTGAAAGGTTGATACACAACATCGCCTATGTGATACAAATAGACAACTGAAGCGAAGAGATGCTTTTAAATGAATTTTTTTTGTGCCTAACTGATAATGAGAGCCTCTATATATAATTGCCAACTATCCTTGACTCCTATCTGTGTAATTGCCAACTATCCTTGACTCCTATCTGGGGATTTTGACTGCTACTTGTTACCATCATTGAAGCTTGTGTGGGCTGGGTAACTTATTAGCTGTTAAAAAAGAGTGGGTGCTTTGAGCTGCTAGTTCCAGTAGCATTTTAGTAAGCTACATTAGGTAATTAATTACAAGTTGGCATTCAGCTATGTTCTGATTATATAATATTTTATTCTTTTGCTCGTCATTAAGGGGGTTGATGTGCATGCATCGAATGAGGATAGTTCATCGGGATCTTAAAAGTGCAAATTGCCTTGTGAATAAGCATATGACAGTCAAGATCTGTGATTTTGGACTCTCCAGAGTAATGACAGACACACCAATCAGGGACTCCTCTTCTGCTGGAACTCCTGAATGGATGGCACCAGAGCTAATTCGTAATGAACTCTTCACTGAAAAATGTGATATTTTCAGCCTAGGGGTGATAATGTGGGAGCTCTGCACACTAAATAGGCCATGGGAAGGTGTACCACCAGAAAGGGTATGCTTAGTCGTTCTCATTTCACTTCAGAATTTTATGTCTTTTTCTCTTTGGGGCAGTTGCGTGATGAATAATGTGTTCCTTCAGGACCTTTACTAGATTTATCTTGTATGTTACACTCTTTCTATCAGGACTCCCTTTTTTCATTCCCCAACTCTTTTGTTTCCCATATTTCTGCAATTTGACTTGTAGTTCTTTTTCTTTATCCTGTGTAGGTGGTTTATGCTGTTGCGAATGAGAGATCCCGTTTGGAGATTCCAGAAGGTCCACTGGGCAAGCTAATATCAGGTAACTCTATCTGTGGTTACAGGCTAACGGAGATCATTTAATTTTTTTTAATAACTTTGCCGGAGCCCCAAAACATGTGCTTTGCTTGTGATAATTGGCTTTGAAGAATAATTTCGAAGAGCATGCATGCTTGCCCCATTCCTAGTTCCTCTATTTGGAATTTCTCGTTTAAATAAATGTTTTTGTTACCCAATTATAATTATTTTCATGGGTGGATACTAGAGTTGTCTTAAACAATGTATAATGTGCCTTTTTTTTTTTTTTTCTCCAGATTGCTGGGCAGATTCGCATTTACGGCCAAGCTGTGAAGAGATACTTTCTCGATTGCATGATTGCGAGTAT
Source organism: Populus euphratica (assembly GCF_000495115.2). Classification (NCBI taxonomy): domain Eukaryota; kingdom Viridiplantae; phylum Streptophyta; class Magnoliopsida; order Malpighiales; family Salicaceae; genus Populus; species Populus euphratica. Next base: position 25,003 of record NW_011500324.1, read on the forward strand.
GAGCTTTGCCGATAAGTATGTTTCTAGTGCATATATGGTAGAGGTGTTGCAATGTTCTCGGCTAAGTTGTAAACTCATAATTTTCCAAATCATTGTGAAAACATAAAATTCTTCAATTTTTCTGGGGCACAAACTCTATCGTTTTTGTTCAATTTTCTGCCAGATAATGAGATAGAAAAAAAATAGTTTCGATTGCAGTTGACAATCTAGAAATTTTATACGATATCTGCTCCTTTCAATGCGACGCCAGAAAAAAGAAAGACAAAAGAGGAAGGATCTAAAATATTGACCATACCTATTGATTGAGTAATTGCAAAAGGTGACTCATTGCAAGGCATTCCGCAAGAAGACCAGCTCCTTGAAGCGACAGACACCTTTGATTGACGTCCCTATCTTGTGGTGGCAAATAATCAAAAGCTCATACAGGCTTAAATTCCCGATTCCATTCAAGAAGAACCTCTTCCGCTGGCTCAAATCCACCTGCCCATATGATGTGGTAAATGCAAAACCTTTTGTATACAATCCAGCTGCATCTTTGACAGTCGAGGATAACAAGCAAGGCAGATAAACGCTTCGATGGTTTGTGCCCGCTTCTGCAGTCTCTTTCAACCCTATCCTGATTTCCTCAATATTTGGATGAACATCAAGGCCAGTCATCGGCAGTGGAGTCAAAAGCTCACCAGCACCAATCCATAGAGAAAATTCTATTTCCATTGCTTTGCTCACTGGAGGAAAAATCAGGATGCAAAGAATACTTTGCACCTATTCTTTTTGCTTGCATACTCATGCTCTTCGCAACCATCCCGGACACAGTCGACGTGTAGTCTTTCAATCACATCCTGAACAGGTTCCAGTGATCGCAAAGATGCTGCAGCACTAGGATTCTCGCAATAGGATATTTTGACCTCTATCAGAGTCTTATGGAGCAATGAGGCCATTGTCCTCGTTCCTTTCATTGCATCCCTTAACTTCAAACTTCGCCAGTTTACAGCACCGCCTACCAATCTTGATCAACCCCATAACCCCATGTTCGTCAAATCTGCCGAGTTTTTATCGACAATGATTCCAGGCCTGAACACAAGCCAACTTCATCAAGCCCCGTCTCAATGGCCACACATATCCCATCAAACTGCCCCAATTTAAGCAGTTTCAACTCAGGACATTTTGAATGAAGCGCTTCCAAAGCCAAAGCACTATCCCTGACATTCTGGTAAACATCCGGAACCAACTCCTGTAAAAGAGGAAGGGCAGCGAAAAAATCCACCCCCGCTTTACTAATCCTTTCATCCTCCATCGTGTATCCATCATCTTCAGGTTCCTCTCTAGTGCTCCCCAAGGACGCCATATCAACGAGATGCCAAACCCTTAATTTAAGACAGTTAGCAGCAAGGTCTCGTCACCAACGCATCCAATGTAACTTGGATCATCGAAGATACAAATAACTAATAAACTTGGTTGGACCAGCGCAAGCTGCAGTGATTGCGTTGAAACCATCAGTTAAAGCAGCAGTTAAAAGATCCAAGGATGTCAAGACCCTGGACACAATAGGATAGGCTTGCAAAATTGGAGGGATATGCTCATTCTAGTATAAAAACAGGATAGGCCGAGGCTAGTAAGGGCCTGGCAGTGCTCAAAACAGAGGGTCTAAATCATTTCCAGCGTCGATGCGAAGGCATGAGCTTGACATGGCTCAGTCACGGCCACGAGGATGGCTCATTTCTTGTTATAAGATATATACATTAAATAGATTTATATAAAAATTTTATATGTAGAGATTATTTATATTTATAAAAAAACTTATGTAATGGTTATATAAATAATTATTAGACTTGAGATTACTAAATTATCTTATATAAAGAATATTATACTTTGATCTTGTTATATATTTTAATCAAGGTAACGAAAAGACAAAATTGAATATACCATGAACTATATGAAGGTACTTGAGTGATTAAGAGAGGATTTATCATCCTAGATGAATTAGAAAAAATATTACATTTATTCTCAAATAGTATTGACTGTGAAATCTTTTGTCAAAGATGGAATTGGATTTTGAAATAGTTTCAAATTTTATTCAAATGATGAATGACTATTATGTTGATAACAAATATGATTTAACATGAAATATATGCTCCATGCTTTAGTGTTAAATCAAAACATTATCAATAAAAATAATATTAATTACACTGAGAAATCAGTCACTAAAGGATTAAGTCAAACCACTAATGATTGTTCTAAAATTTGAGAGATCATGACATGTTGCAACCACTAATGATTGTTCTAAAATTTGAGGGATCATGACATGTTGCTAGACAATGTATCTAGATAATGTATCTGATCTTCAAATATAAATGAATTATTTATTAAATTGATAATAAATTATTTTTAAAATTTTTTTAATTCTATTTAATTAAAATTAAAATTTGTATTTGAATAAACATATTAAGAACCTAATAAATCACATACATTAATAATCATTTCCAAAACGAAGGGACAAGGAGCATTGATGCGAAGGGATGAGCTTGCCATGGCTCGGTCGCGACTACGAGGATGGAAGGAGATCTTCTTTTTTTAATATGCCTTGCAATAATTTTTTTTTGTTACACTTGGTATTGTTATATTTATATAAATATCTATTTTTTATTTCTAAATACATAATTTATCTTTAATATTAATATAATATTAGATTAATAAATTTAGAGTACATATAAAGTCTATAACATAAAAACACATTGCTAATAAAATTATAAAGTTGTTCCTAAAATATTTATAGTCGATACTTTTTTAAATACTGAATATTCATTAGAGCTATAAATTATTTAATTGATAATAAATTAATTTTTTAAATTCTATTTAATTAAAATTAAAATTTATATTTGAGTCAACGTATTAAGAACCTAATGGATTACACACATTAAGAATCATTGGTCAAACTTTCTGAGATGATTTAATTATGTATCACTTGATTAAAATCTATTTTAGAAATGAAGAACTAGAATATAATTAATACATATTATATTTCTAGACCTAGAAAAATCAAGTAAGGATTTGATTGTATTAATTTCTAAAATTTTCATGAACTAATATATGGATATTATTCAAGGAAAAATTAATATTTTACTAATTTATAGGTTTTTTTTTAGATTTTTCTATAAATAGAAAGCTATGCTACAAAAACACAGAATTAGAACTAACACTCTAGGCATATCAATCTCTCTCTTCTAAATAGGGATTTAGAATATTTCTCATATATGGTTTGTATGGATTACTGTTGGAGGCCAAACAATTAGACAACTTGTAGTTTGCGATAACTCGACATTTAAAGAATTATTCAAAACAAAAAAGATTATATATTCAAGTAATAAATCCCTAACCTTAGATTTGTCTAACAAGATTCTAGAGACTTCCGAATAATTTCATTTTATGGTTTCCGCTGCTTGTATGATATTCAAGACACTAACAGATCGAGAATAGATGATGATGGAGGTTGCTAAAGGGAAGGCCAAATGAAGGTGGTGGTGGAGGAGGAAAGGATATGAGGTGGTGCAGGATAGGAGATCAGAATGACCCTAATGATAGAGTAGAGAGAGATTAAGGTGAGTCATTGATATGAAACATGTAGGAATCATGTGAATATGGCACGTATTGCCACGAAATGTGAGGGAGGTGCGGGTGCATCTCTCTAGAGCTAGGAATTTCCTGTTTACCAGGGAGAGCGAATTTTAGGTTTGAGTATCAGAAACTAATATAAAATGGTTGACAAAATCATAATCGACAAATCATTTAGGGTAACAACCGTAGCCCTTATAAATGCCCTTTTGCCTTAACAACTAACTAACATTCTTGTTTACCTTTGGTTTGGTGGGTTTTTGTTACAAGTTTTAGAGTTGATTTCAAAAAGAGAGAGAAAAAGAAAGATGGGTCTTCCCATAAAGATGAGGAGAATGTATGGAGGTGGACATACTATTCAAGTGGTTTTGATTTTTCTGCTGAATCTGTTTTTAAAGTATTTTTTATTTTAAAAAATATTATTTTTATATGTTTTTGATAATTTTAATAAACTAATATTAAAAATTAAAAAATATATTATTTTAATATATTTTAATTTGAAAAGTATTTTTATAAACTATATTAAATATTAATTTTTTTAAAATCATAAGTTTATTTATTTTTTTAACAACTTATGATTTAAGTTTAGTTTCTAAAGAATTTTATACACTATCATATGATATATAAAAGGTGAATACAATGACATTACATAAATGAGAGGTAGGGTAGCGGTGGCAATGGAGAGCCACATAATTTTATCTTAACTAAATCACTCTACTTTTTTTTTCAAAATAGTTTTAATCCTATTTTATATCAAACTCATTTAATTATGTATTTTCTTTTTACAGAGTCACAAATGACACATATAACTTATAAAGCATAAATGTTGCTTGCGCTTCACTAAACTATGCTATTTTTTAAAATAAATTTTGAATTGTTATTTCCTCATTTGTTTTTTATTGTGCTACTTTAAAAAGAAAAACCTCATTATGTTTACTACCTATGCTTTATATCTATTAAACTATATCAAATATATTAGGTTTTTTTTATGAATATAATATCATATTATATTTTAATAATAGTATTTTTCATCTTTTAACACGGGCAGAACTTAATAGTACATCAATAAAATTTCAATACTTGAATTAAATAACTTTTTTTCAACCATTTTTTTACATGTTTCATTGGTCATTTTTAAAGGAGACAAGAATACAAAAAAAAAAAAAACTTAAAGAAGTTTGAGAATCACAAACTAATATTCAAATGAAGCTCAAGCCTAAGACTAAAATATTGGATGTTCAGCTTAAAGCTCAAGAAATACAAGAACTATGTAGATTTGGTAAGACATGTCATGCGTCAATAGAATATAGACATCTTATGAAAGATAAAAAATGATGAGTATCTTATACTTGATGAGCATACCAACTATATAGAAGCAATATCTAATATTGGTTTTAAGAAATTTCTTACAACTATGAATTTTGAGATGGATTTCATGCACATCAACCATGTATAGATCTTAGTTGATCTATCTGAAGGGATAAAACCCATTGTATATAAATGAATTTTTAAGAGAAAGACTAATATGGATGACAATTTACAAAGATATAAAGCTATACTAGTTATTAAAGGTTATAAACAAAGACAAGAGTTGCCTTTGATGAAAACTTCTCATTGGAAGCTATATTAAAATCTATAAGGATCCTACTTGTTATAGTTGCATACCATAACTATAAGATTTGATAAATGGATGTCAAAAATATATTTTTGTGTGAGAATCTCCACAAAGATGTATCTAGAGGTTTTGAATCTAAGTAATTTTTCAATAAAATAAGAAAGTTACAAAAATTCATTTATAGACATATGAAAGATTAAAAGAGTTTGCATATTTATTTTTGATGAGACAATCAAATAATTTGATTTTATAAAAAAAAAGTATAGATGACCCTTGTGTTTATAAAAAAGATGAGCGAAAGTGAAGTTTTTTTCTAAGTATTGTATGTAAATGACATCTTATCAATATGAAAACATATTCTTTTATTTTAATCAATAAAGATTTGGTTATAAAATATTTTTTCCATGAAAGATATAAGAGAAACAACCTATATACTAAGAATAAATATATATAGAGATAGATTTAGAAGGTTTCTTGGATTATCCCAATCCACATATATAGATAATATGCTAGAATGATTTAGCATAGAAAAATTTAAAAAAGGATACTTATCTATTTTACACAAGATGCATCTCTCCAAGGACATGTTCCCATGAGACATAAACTAAGAGAGATAAGATGTAAATAATTTCATATTCCTTGATTATAGGATCCATCATATATGTAATGTTATATACAAGACAAGATTTATTTTATGTTTTAGGCAAAAGGAGTACATACCAATATGATTATATAGGATCATATTACATTGTTCAATGGTACACTTGATATTTAAATATAAATTAATCAATTATTAATTTGATAATAAATTAAATTATTTAATTTATATAATCCTATATTATTTAGGAATGTGATTTATATTTAAGCCAACATATTAAAAATTTAATAGGTCACACATATTAAGAACTATTGGTAATACATTAAACTAGGATGATTAATCAAGTATGACTTGATTGAAAATAAGTATTAGAAATTAAATATTAGAACATAACTTATATTAGGGACTACAATTTTAAACCAAGAAAAATCAAGTAGGAACTAAATTGCATAAATTTATAAGATTATCTTAAAATAATATAAGTATATTATTCAGGGGCAATTTAATATTTTATCTTTTAAAGGGTTATTAGGTTTTCTCTATAAATGAAATATATGCCTCATATTTTAACATGGAAGTGTCCTCTAATAGTCATATTGATGTTGGTCTACTTGATTTTAGGTTGGAAATATAAATAAGTGAAGTTCTTGATGTTGTTTATTGTCAGCCTATGGGCTAACTTTGAGCTTAAATTTGCATCTCTTTATTACATTGGAAAAATAAATTTATCATATGTAGTTTTAAATTTCAGAATGTAATTTTTAGATTATCTAACCATGAATGAATTGGGGTCTTGTATAAAAAGTTATGATTCTTTTTGTTTTCAAGCTTCTTTTGTTGTTTTAAATTTTAGAATGTAATTTTTAGATTATCTAACAATGAATGAATTGGGGTCTTGTATAAAAAGTTATGATTGTTTTTGTTTTCAAGCTTCTATTCTTGTTTGTATATGTTTCTAATGAATAAAAATATTTGTTAATTATTAATTGACTAGTTTTCTATCAAAGTCATTTATTTTTGTCCTAATTCTATCATTTTGGTTTTTATCCCTAGACTTAGAGGGTTGTTCCATATATATAGTGATCATTTAAACCATGAAAGATGATTTTTTTGCTAAATTTGAATGAAAAAGTCTCTGACTTGGTCTTTTGATACCTTATGCAATTATGCATCTTCTTATAAGTGGTGAAATTTTATTCATAAGCATTGTCTTTAAAGTGGCAAGTGAATTTGTATCTTTAAAGTGGTGGGTTATTTGCATTTATATATTTTTGGTTTTGTACCTTAAAGTGGTGAGTAAAAACTATCATTTATATGAGTGGACTATTTTTGCTCTATATTCCTACTATCACAGTATTAAGGTGTATTAGAGCTTAAGATTTATAACTTTTTTTTTTTTTTATGGATGTTGTGTGCAAGAATTTAAAAGGGACATTCATCATCTTGAAATGGATGAAATGAGAAGACAAATCCACCAACTTTAAGAGCATCTTGACTAATATGAGAATCGAGATGATGATCATAACGATGACACTAAAATTAGTTATTCTAATAATAGTTCTTCTTCTCTGTATCAAAGAAAAAGGAATATAAGGTTATATCACGATTCTAATATAAAAGTTGATATTTCTTAATTTAAAGGAAAAATACAACTTGACAATTTTATTGATTAACTCCAAACCATTAAGAGAATTTTCATTTCAAAGAGTATCCTGATGAAAAAAAAGTGAAGTTGGTGGCTTTTAAACTCAAAATATATGTTTATTTGTGGTGGAGGAATCTTTAAAAGCAAAGGGCTTGTAAGGCAAGAGCAAGATCATATCATGAAAGAATATGAAAATAGAGTTTTAGAGAATGTTCTTACTTGAACTATCTACATGATACTTTTCTCAAGTTTTATAACTTAAAGCAATGGGTTAACTATGGAAGAGAATACTAAAGAATTTGAATTTCTTATGCTAAAGTGTGATATTGTTGAGTTTGAAAAACAAATAATAGACTTATTAAGCATTCAATGATGTGAACAAACTTGTTTTGAATATGAAAAAAAATGCAAAAAGATGTTATAAAGATAGATTAAGAATTAACATGTAAGGAGTGTTTTTTGACATGACCAAACAATTGATGTCTTCTTCCAAGTGTAGGAGTGTTGAAGAAATAAATAACTCGACAAGACTAGGCTTGAACCACATGAAGGTTAACAATATAAATTATAAATAACAATAACAACAATAATAATAAGTTAAAGAGGACTTTGAGATGTAAGATTAATATGAGGATTAAATAATGATAAAAATAAATGTCAAGGTTAGAGAATCCACTAATGGTATTTCAAACAAGTATAGTATAAATTGTTTTTATTACTAAATTGGAAACCATATACAAAGAAGGTTCCTATTGGATTATAAATTGTTAACATGATTATATTAGTTATCTTATTTGAAAAATGCTAATACTTGTAAATTTTATCACGTATTTATGATTATAACTTATGTTAACAACAAATCAAGTTCTTTTCATAACACATGTGTTAGTTATACCATATGGTTGGGCTATAAAAATGTCAAGTATCTGTTGTACCAAGAATTTAGAACATAAATCTAGATCAACTATTTAACAAGTGAAGTATTAAAAGTGAACAAGTTAACAAATACAAAACATGTTTGTATCAAACATTAAAGTCCATGTTGAGTTTATGCTATACTTATTCTTGCAACATTAGTGTAACCTTTTCACCTTCACATAATAAACTTAACTAAATATAATGAAAAAGAGAAACATAAATAAACAAGATAAGAACATAAATAAGATATAAGTTAACTAAGTAAAGGAAAGAAAATGAAAAGTATAAACAAGGGATTAATATAAGCAAAACTTAAGCATTACAAAAATATAAAAAGAGAGCAAGAACATGATCTTGATCTGAAAAGCAGGATGCCTAAATATATGAGAAATGCCTCATTTTATAGGCCAAAATTTAGAACTATTGATTTGATGACTAATTGATAAGTGGGTGGTTGACTCGGTAACAATCCTTATCATCTTGTCTGAATAAAATGTCATAGCTAACATTAGAATTTGAATAGATAGTCTTCATGAAAGTTCTTGAAAATTGTCTCAGCTTTTCTATATAAAAAAAATCAGTGCATTTGGACTTCTAGAACTCCAAATATGGCTAAACGCTGAATAATATCTAAGCTGTAGGATAGATTTAGACTTTTCTATTGTTGCTATAATTTGAACTTGAAAATGATCTTTTTGAAACTTAGACTCTTATGAAAGTTTGAGGCCTATGTCTTAACTTTCCATCCATATAGAGCAGACTTAAGTTCAAGTTCTACAACTCTAGTTATATGTCAATAATTGAATGGTGTTATAGTTTGGACTTGAATCAACATTTCTTTTCTAATCTAAGCCTTCTCTTTGTCTTCTCAATTTTAGTTCTTAAACTCATTAATTAATCCCTTGATTTATGTGATAGGTCTATATTTATGATGAACATTTACCATAGATTAAAAGTATCTTATATTATTAAATATGTTATTATTAAACATGCTCTAGCTAAGAAGTTATTGACACTTCAACTGCAAAATGATGATATAAAACCTTGATAAAAATGCACTTTTAAGTACTAAATAGGTGTGTAGTTAAGCGTTAATTATCTCTTGCTTCTCAATGAATGCATGCAATAAGTCTTCAAGATTTCTTCTAGGATGAGGAGCATAAGGAGATGCATATCTATAAGAATTTTGAAAATTATGGTGTGCTTGAAATAGTGGCTGTGAAGTTTGTGCATTATTGTTATCACTCTTCTAATTAAAATTTGGATGATTTCTCCAACCAGGGTTGTATATTTACAAGTATAGGATATGATTGGGCCTTTGGAAGTTGTTTAAAGTATAAGCTTGTTCATGGAGGCATGCATTCCTTGAAAGAAAGCAAAGTTGGACAATCATTGGTTGAGTATTCATTGATTTAGATTTGACATATAATATTTTGAACAGATTTTAATTGATCACTCTTTTTCAATTTTAATGCCTTGACTTTTCTAGCTAAAGATGCAAACTTGGCTTAGAGATCATGATCTTCCTTAAGGTTGTACATGCCTCCACTAGATGTATGAGGTTGAGTTTTATCCAGTGCCTGATAAATACTTGCGGTGTCTTATTTTGAGTATTTTCAGCTAGTAAGTCTAGGTACTCCATTGCTTTATCAGGGTCTTTGTCTTCAAAAGTTCTATCAATTCCACCATTTGCCTATCTTTAGGTGTTAATCCTTTATAAAAATATCAAACCAATCTCCATATTTCAAAACCATGATGAGGGAAAGTATTAAGTAAATCTCAATACCTATCTCAATATTGGTAAAATGTTTCCCCTGGTTTTGAGTAAATGTAATGATTTGTCTTTTGAAAGAGTTTGTTTTGTGAAATGGGAAAAACTTCTTTAAAAACTATTGTTGC
>NW_011500324.1:35392-73912 GCF_000495115.2 Populus euphratica
AATTTAAGTCATTATAAGTGGTACAAACCTTCTTAAATTTCTTTAAATGCAAGTATGAATTTTCTAGATCTAAGCTATGAAAAGAAAGTAAAAGTTGAATAATGCTTGATTTAAAATTAAAATGAAATGCATCTAGAGAGAAAACTATGCATGAGGGTGTATTTGTTCTTGTGGGATTCATGTGGTCTCTATATATTCTAACATGGTTATACTTATTATTCTAATTATGAAGCGATTGGTTATTTTTTTTCAATCAATTTTTCTTAAAATGATAAAGATAAAGTCTACAACTTAATGTATGTTACCAAACTCTCATGCACATGGAGAAAGAGAATAAAAGGAAAAAGAAAACATAAGAAAATAAAACAAAACAAAACAAAACAAACAAAACTAGATACAAGAAAAGTACAAAGAGAAAATAAAATAAATATTATAATTTATACATGAATTTACTTTCCCAGCAACGGTGCCAAAAACTTAACACAATTAAATGATTGATGTCTTTCCCAAGTATAGGAGTGTCGAAGTAATAAATAACCCAGCAAAACCGCGGTGGAACCACATGGAGGTTAACTATATAAATTATAAACAACAACAAGAAGAAGAAGTTAAAAATGATTTTGAGATGTAAGATTAATGTGAAGATTAAACAATGATAAAAATAAATATTAATATTAGAGGATCCGCTAATGATTTTTCAAACAAGTATAGTATAAACTCTTTTTATTACTCAATTGGAAACCACACACAAAGGAGATTCCAATCGGATTGTAACTTGTTAACATAATTACTAACATGACTAAAAGATTGATATCTTCTCCCAAGTGCAGGAGTGTCGATGTAATAAATAACCTGGCAAGACCGGGGTCGAACCACAGGGAGGTTAATTGTACAAATTATAAATAACAATAATACAACAACAATAATAATAAAACAACAACAACAACAATAATAATAATAATAATAATAATAATAGTAGTAGTAGTAGTAGTAGTAGTAGTAGTAGTAGTAATAATAATAGTAGTAGTAGTAGTAATAATAATAACAAAGAAAAAGAAGAAGAAGAAGAAGAAGATAACAACTTTGAGATGAAATATTAACATAAAAATTTAACAACGATAACAATAAATGTCAAGGTTAGAGGATCCACTAATGGTATGTCAAACAAGGACAGTATAAACTCTCCCTTGGCACTTGGAAACCACACACAAAGGAGGTTCCAATCAGATTATCGATTGTTAACATGATTACATTAGTTATCTTATTCAATTAATGCTAATACTTGTAAATCTCGTCAAACATTCATGATTATAACGTATGTTAACAACAAATCAAGTTCCTTTCATAGCTCAGGGGTTGGTTATACCATACAGTATGGGCTATGAAAGTGCCAAGCATTTGTTGTACCAAGTGTTATACAACATAAATCAAGATTAGTCATTTAACAAACAAAGTATTAAAGAGTGAATAAGATAACAAATACAAAACATGTTAGTATCAAACATTAAAGTCCATATTGAGTTTACACTATATTTATTCTTACACCATTAGTGTAACCTTTTCACCTTGACATAATAGCCTTAGCTAAACATAATAAAAGAAAGAAAAATAAATAAACAAAATAAGAATATAAATAAGATAAAAGTTAACTAAGTAAAGGAAAGGAAATGAAAGGCATAAACTTGATATTAATGAAAGCAAAACATAAATATTACAAAAAATACAAAGAGAGAAAGCAAGAGCATGATTTTGATCTGGAAACCAAGATGCCTAAATGCATGGCAAATGCCTCCTTTTATAGGCCAAAATTAGGAACTATTGATTTGATGACTAATTGATGAATGGGTGGCCAACTCTTGACTTGGTAACTGCTTGACCGCTTTTTATGATCGGCTTGTTTTAACTCGCAAGTGCACGAGTGTGCGATGTAGCAATTAACTCGGTAAGATCGAAGTCATATCCACAGAGAGCTAGATCTGGAAATTAAGCTAAGTAACAAAAAAAACTCAAGAGAAATTAAATTAACAATAACTTGGTTGAAAATAATTGATGGATTTTCTTTTAAAGATAAAAAAAAATGTAAATAGATTTTAAATGACAAGAAAAAGTAAGTCTTGGTCCAAATCAATTTTAATGGTGATGTATTGGTGATTTCTTCAACATATATAAGATAACTCAACCTAATATCAACGATGGTGATATTAGATCAGAAGATATTACAATGAAGATTGATTATTGCTTAAGAATGAACAAGTACTTTCATATTAAGTAAGACATTGAATCAAACAATCTCTATACCAAAACTAAAGTTTGTGCATAAAAATTCAAGATTATAACATTACCTAAATGATTTCTAAAATTTCTTTACAATAATAAATCATTTATGAAGAAAATAAGAAGATAAACATTAAGATTCATTCATATCCTAAAGAACTCACCTCAATCACCATTATCCTTGATTTGGATCCAAGAAAGAGTTTAGCCAACCATGATTATATATAAAAACACTTCAATAAACATGAAAGAACTTGAATCCAACTGAAATAATAAGTTTTACAAACTAAAGAACCGAAATCTATAAAGAAGAACACAATACAATTTCAGAAAAAATTCAGACACAAATCTGACTCTAACTTTGGACAACAATTCGACCCTCTTAGAAGATTGTTTTTGAGAAGTCTATTAGAGACATATTTATAGGAAATTCTGTCACCTTTCTAGATCATTAAAGAACAGCTCATTTTGACACCTGAGTCAAAAGTTATGGGCAAAACACCGAAAGGTGTTCTGAAAAATCAAATCAAGACAGCTTTACAACTACTTTGGTGCACGTTTTTCTTCCTCATTTATGAGGTGTCTCCTTCTTCTTTTTGACCTAAAATAATGTTAAAATATCCCCTCCAGCTTTCCATCCATGTGCTTGCCTTCTTGGATCAATGGATTACCCAAAATAAATCAATTGTTATTTGTTGTGTGGACATGTAAGATCATGGATTGTGTTTGGGTTGATTTGGGGTTGATTTAGGGCTGATTTGGGGCTGATTTTGGGGCTGATTTTGGGCTGAATTTGAGCATCAAATAAGTATACAAATGTACTTATTATTTGAGCTAAGATTGACATTGAAACCTTGAGTGTTTAATGGTTGAAGTTTGCACACAACATAAGGCAAGTTTGGGCTTGAAATAAATCATATGATATTCTTTTCTAGAATTGGAATAGAATTGATTTTTGGGACAAATTTGGAGCACTTATTTGAACCAAGATTTGCTTCAATCTTCAACTAAATGTCTCTTCAATTCTTTGTTCTGAATTCCGACGTTGAATTTTCTGAATTAATTCATTTAAGCTCCAAAAACCTATCGAAACATTAAAACAAACTTCATTACTAAAAAACACATCAATTATTATAAAAACAACCAAATAAAAACAATAAATACATATGTAAAATAAGAGACTTAATGACACTTTTGATGCACAATCAGTAACAATCCTTATCTTCTCTTGTCTACCCAAAACGTCATTGGTAACGTCAAAATTGAGGCCACTCAAAAGCATGAAAGTTGTAGGAAATTGTCTCAGCTTTCTTGTGTACAAAATTCAGCTCATTTGGACTTCTAGAACTTCAGATATGACCAAAATACTGAACAGTGCTCGGGTTGGAGGATAAATTAGGGCTTCTTTGTTGTTGCAACAATTTGGACTTGAAAATGACCTTTTTAGATCTTGGGCTCCATATAAAAGTTGTAGGCCTATGTCTTACCTTTCTATCCATATAAAGTAGACCTAAATATGAGATCTATAGCTCTAAATATGATCCAATTATCGAACAGTGTTCCAGTTTGGACTGCACCGACATCTATTTATCCTTTCAATTTCAGTTCTTAAATTCATCAATCAATCCTTTCATTTATGTGATAGGTCTGCATTAAAAATAAACATTTACCACAAATTTAAGGAATCCTTTCATTTATGTGATAGGCCTGCATTAAAAATAGACATTTACCACAAATTAAAGGTATCTATATTATTAGATATATTATTATAAAACATGCTTTAGTTAAGGAGTTATTGATACTTCAAGTGTGAAATGATGATATAAAACCATGATAAAAATGCACTTTTAAGTACTAATCACACCCCCCAACCAGCTTATTACTAGTCCGTAGTAATCAAAGCCTTAAAATAGAAAAACAATTTGCAAATTCCACAAAGCAAGGTATTCATCATTTAACTTCCATTAATCTATCCAGATAAACAAACTCTCATTAAATTTATATATCTGCTCAATACCGCTTAACAAGATATTCATAAACCTTTCTTTTGTGCTCAATGTGTCAACACATAATTATGGGGCTTTTCTTGGAAGAAAACAAAATTTTTGTTCTAATGTTTAAGGTTAACTTCCTTAAGTTGAGATTATTATTTTTGTCTTTTTTTTTCTTTTTTTTTTAATATATATACATATAATTTAAAACACCATGCATCTTTAACCTATGTAACAAGCTTTTAGCTAATGACTCCCATTGGTTTTAGGGCATTAGGTGTTAGGACACCTTTACGAGCTTAGTAACTCGGGTCGCAGATACTGATATGTAGATAGTGCAATGTTTGATTCCCTTAAGCTTTCCTCCTCAATCCATGTAACAAACGTTGGGCCAATAGCTCCCAAGTCAGTTGACTTTAGGGTATTAGGTGTTAAAAACACCCCTTCAGGCTTAATTGCTTAGGTTAGGGAGGCTACAAAACCAAACTTATCTACATTTTTATTATTGTCATTTTTTTTTCTTTTTTTTTATTACATACTATCCCTTTCCTTTAGTTGTTACCTTTAATAAAAGAACATAAATAATATAATAATCCAATATGCAACCCACAATCATATGTTTAAAGTGTGTGTGTGTAAATTAAGGTTTAAGAATACATGTTAAATAAGTGTATGAGTAGAATTAAGTGATAACAATGCGAGAATTTGTAAATATGAATATTTCAAGAAGTATTATGATAGACCTTGTTACGAATGATTACTAAGATGCATCTCAGGAGTCATAAAAAGTTCTCTTTACTCTGCCATTATAGTAACAACAATTTTGCACATGCTTTATGAAATAGAAAACATAGTTTTTTTTCTTTCTTTTTTTTAGCTACTACCCTCTCCCCCCAACTAAAATGAGACATTGTCCTCAATGTTTAAAGGTAGAAAGATAGAGTATAGAAGATATCACCTGAAATAACGAACACTAACAAACCTGAAACATACTGAAACAAATATAAGAAACAACAAAACACAATAATAAAACCAAAAGACACAAAGATTCACAAATAAAGACTCAAATCCAATCTAAGCTTTTTACAGCTTTCCTTAGTTGACCAATTTATGCGACTCATGGAAGGATCAATTATAGGAATGAAAGATTGTAGTTGGTTAATCAATTATTCAGCAGTAGAAGCAGAGATTATGATTTGTCGTGCAGAAGATGTTAGAAATTTCTGTTCCGCAGCATGATTAAGAAAAGACAACAACTTATCATAATAACCATTAACATTTAACAAACCTATGGATTTATGGTGAATGTGCAGTTGGGCCCAAGAGGAAATATGAAAGATCTCTTCCAATGTACCTAGACGACCTGGTAAAGCAATGAAGGCATTAACATGGTTAAACATTGCATTCATTCGAGCGGACATTGTGGAGACTTGAAGTTCCTCTCCAATTGTTTTTCCAATGATGTCCCCTTGTGCTAAAGCTTCAGGGACGACCCCCAAAACTTGACTAGCTCCTAAAAATGCAGCTATTGACACACCTCCCATTAACCCAAGACTACCTCCCCCATACACTAAATGAATCTTTCTCTCAGCTAGCATATGACCAAGATGATTTGCTGATTCTAAAAACTCCTTTTCTTTCCCAGGACTAGATCCACCGAAAACACAAATACTTTTTTTTTGATGACTTGAGGAACTTGCCATTTCTACACACTTCTATATTTGATGAAGGTATGGTTTGAGTGGAAATGAAGGGAAGGAAGAGATGATTTTATAGATGAGAAATTAAAAGGGCAATCATACCACCTATGTGTAGGCTAGCTAGAGTCTCACACTCTCTCTCTCTATTTATTTATTTATTTTTGAAAAAACATGTGTATGTACAAGTAGTTGTTATTGTGGCTCACATCTTCCCTTGGTTTTACATCCAAGAACGGCTTAAACACCCTCTATGGGTCGAGGATAGGCTTCCCATCCAGTTTTCTTAAAAACTAGCAAACAGGGTTTTTTTTAGTCAAATTCCCAAGACTATGTCAAGCATGTTCTTTATGAAAATGGGTTCATAAGTAATGAATTGCACGATGCTTATCTCGACTATGATGAGACTTAAGAGTCAATAGAAGATTATCTAAAGACTCTCTGTGTTTTGAAATAAATCCCACCTTTTGATAATTTTGATAGGTTTTGCGGAATGCATGTGATTCTTTGAATATGGTGGGCCAGTAAAATCCACTTTGTAAGATTTCTACAGTTCTCTTTTTTGATGAGAAATGATCCCCACGTGCCTTAGAGTGACAAAATTTAATAACATTACTTACCTCATTGTCGGGAATGCATCTTTGAAGTATTTGATCAAGACAATAATTGAATAAGTAAGGGTCATCCCAATAAAATTTTTGCACATTGCTAAAAAAATTTCTTTTGTCTTCGGTACTCTAGTGAGCTGGCAAGAATCCTGAAGTAAGAAAATTGATATTTTTAGCAAACGAAGGCATTGAACTAAGACAAAATAGAGATTCATCAGGAAAGTAATCATCGATTGGTGTGATGTCGGGTGTCGAATCTGTTGTCACTTTTGATAAAAGATCCGCATCAATATTTTCGGTGCCTTTTTCATCCTCGATTTCTTCCTGATTAGTCATGGCATGAGGAAATGGAAGTGCTGGTAGGGAATCAGTCTTTTCCTTGCAATATTCAGATTCAACCCTTTCCTTATCATTAGAGATTGACTCATCATCTTTCTCACAAATTTCAAGAGTGGGTTTTTTAATAACCTTACCACTGCGAAGAGTGATGACTGATTTGACTTGATCCATGTGTTGACTTCCATAACTACTTGCATTTGCATTGTATTGCTTCTTGGGATTTTGCTGTGGTTCAGATGGAAACTTATCTTTCTTTGAAAACTGAGAGTAGATGTCAATTTTGCAAGAGTATCTTTAAAATCTATCATCTTTTAAGCAAGTTGAGTATTGATTGTCTCTTGCTTTTCAATGAATGCAGGCAATGTTTCCTCAAGATTTCTTCTAGGAGGTGGAGCATAAGGAGGTGCATATCCATAAGAATTTTGAAAATTATGGTGTGCTTGAAACGGTGGTTGTGAAGTTTGTCAATTGTTATTATCACTCTTCCAACTGAAATTTGGGTGATTTCTCCAACCAGGGTTGTAATGTTTGTGAGTATGGGTTATGGTTGAGCCTTTGGAAACAATTTAAAGCATGTGTTTGTTCATGGAGACATTCCGTAAAAGAAGGCAAGGTTGGACAGTTATTGGTTGAGTGTTCATTTGTTTCACATATTTGACACATAATGTTTTCAATAGATTTTAGTTCACCACTCTTTTTCAATTCTAGTGCCTCGACTTTTCTAGCTAAAGATGCAAACTTAGCTTGGAGGTTATGATCTTCCCTAAGATTGTACATACCTCCACTAGATGTGTGAGGTTGAGTTTTACTCGGTGCCTCATAAGTACCTACGGTGTCCCAATTTTGAGCATTTTCAGCTAACAAGTCTAAGTACTCCATTGCTTCATCAGGGTCTTTATCTTCAAAAGTTCCATTGCACATCAATTCAACCATTTGCCTATCTGTAGGTGTTAACCCTTCATAAAAATGTGAAATCAATCTCCATGTTTCAAAGCCATGATGAGGGCAAGTACTAAGCAAGTCTCAATACCTATCCCAACATTGGTAAAATGTTTCTCCTGATTTTTGAGTGAAAGTGGTGATTTGTCTTTTGAAAGAATTTGTTTTATGAGATGGGAAAAACTTCTTTAAAAATTGTTGTTGCATTTCATCCCAAGCACGAATGGATCTTGGTCTCAAATTTTGTAGCCATGTTTTAGCTTTATCTTTTAACGAAAAAGGAAAAAGCTTTAATCTAATGGTGTTCATGTTACAATTTAAATTATTATATGTGTTGCAGACCTCCTCAAATTTCCTTAAATGCAAGTATGGATTTTCCAATTCTAAGCCATGAAAATAAGGTAAAAGTTGAATAATGCCTCGCTTAAAATTAAAATGAGATGCATCGGGAAGAAAAACTATGTATGATGGTGCACTTGTTCTTGTGGGATTCATGTGGTCTCTAAGTGTTCTAGCACAATTATTCTCATTATGATGTGGTTGATTATCTTCTTCGGCTATATTTTCTAAAAATGATGAGGATACCTTACAAAGTCTACCACTTGATGTACGTGACCACACTCTCATGCACATGTAGGAATAGAATAAAGGGAAAAAGAAAATAACAAAAGAAGAAACAAGAGAAAAGAAACAAAGCTATATACAAGAAAAGTGAAAAGAGAAAATAAAATAAATATTATAATTTATACAAAACTTACCTCCCTAGCAACGGTGCAAAAAACTTGACACGACTAAAAGATTGATGTCTTCTCCCAAGTGCAGGAGTGTCGAAGTAATAAATAACCTGGCAAGACTGGGGTCGAACCACAAGGAGGTTAATTGTACAAATTATAAATAACAATAATACAACAACAATAATAATAAAACAACAACAATAATAATAACAACAACAACAACAACAACAACAATAATAATAATAATAATAATAATACTAGTAGTAGTAGTAGTAGTAGTAGTAGTAGTTGTAGTAGTAGTAGTAGTAGTAGTAGTAGTAGTAGTAATAGTAGTAGTACTATCAGTAATAATAATAATAAAGGAAAAGAAGAAGAAGAAGAAGAAGATAACAACTTTGAGGTGGAATATTAACGTAAAGATTTAACAACGATAACAATAAATGTCAAGGTTAGAGGATCCACTAATGGTATGTCAAACAAGTATAGTATAAACTCTTATTAGTCAATTGGAAACCACACACAAAGGAGGTTCCAATCAGATTATAGATTGTTAACATGATTACACTACTCATCTTATTCAATTAATGCTAATACTTGTAAATCTCGTCGAAGATTCATGATTATAACTTATGTTAACAACAAATCAAATTCCTTTCATAGCTCACGTGTCGTCAAGACAATACAGTATGCGCTATGAAAGTGCCAAGTATTTGTTGTACCAAGTGTTATACAACATAAATCAAGATTAGTCATTTAACAAGCAAAGTATTAAAAAGTGAACAAGATAACAAATACAAAACATGTTAGTATCAAACATTAAAGTCCATATTGAGTTTACACTATACTTATTCTTACACCATTAGTGTAACCTTGTCACCTTGACATAATAAACTTAGCTAAACATAATAAAAGAAAGAAAAATAAATAAACGAAATAAGAATATAAATAAGATAAGAGTTAACTAAGTAAAGGAAAGGAAATGAAAGGCATAAACTTGATATTAATGAAAGCAAAACATAAAGATTACAAAAAATACAAAGAGAGAAAGCAAGAGCATGATCTTGATCTAGAAGCCAAGATGCCTAAATGCATGGCAAATGCCTCCTTTTATAGGCCAAAATTGGGAACTATTGATTTGATGACTAATTGATGAGTGGGTGGCTAACTCTTGACTTGGTGACAATCCTTATCTTCTCTTGTCTGCCCAAAACATCATTGGTAATGTCAAAATTGAAGCCACTCAAAAACATAAAAGTTGTAGGAAATTGTCTCAGCTTTCTTGTGTAAAAGATTCAGATCATTTGGACTTCTAGAACTCCAGATATGGCCAAAATACTGAGCAGTGCTCGGGCTGGAGGACAGATTCGGGCTTCTTTGTTGTTACAACAATTTGGACTTGAAAATGGCCTTTTTAGATCTTAGGCTCCATATGAAAGTTGTAGGCCTATGTCTTACCTTTCCATCCATATAAAGTAGACCTAAATTTGAGATCTACAACTCCCGATATGATCCAATTACCGAACAGTCTTCCAGTTTGGACTGCACCGACATCTTTTTTTGAAGTTTAGCCATCTCTTTATCCTTTCATTAAATTCATTAATGTGATAGGCCTGCATTAAATTCATGCTTTCATTAAAAATAAACATTTACCATAAATTTAAGGTATTATGATAGGTCTGCATTTAAAATGAATATTTACCATAAATTAAAGGTATCTTATATTATTAGATATATTATTATAAAACATGCTTTAGTTAAGGAGTTATTGATACTTCAAGTGCAAAATGATGATATAAAACCTTGATAAAAATGCACTTTTAAGTACTAATCAATTACATTAGTTGTCTTATTTGAATAATGCTAATACATGTAAATGTTGTCAGGTATTCATGATTATAACTTATGTTAACGACAAATCAAGTTCCTTTCATAGCATAGATGTTGGTTATACCATATGGTTAAGTTATGAAAGTGCCAAGTATTTACTATACCAAGAGTTATACAATATAAATCTAGATTAACCATTTAACAAGCAAAGTATTAAAAGTGAATAAGATAACAAATGCAAAACATGTTTTTATCAAATATTAAAGTCCATGTTGAGTTTATACTATACTTATTCTTACACCACTATTGTAACCTTTTCACCTTCATATAATGAACTTAACTAAACATAATAAAAAA
This sequence comes from Populus euphratica, assembly GCF_000495115.2. Classification (NCBI taxonomy): domain Eukaryota; kingdom Viridiplantae; phylum Streptophyta; class Magnoliopsida; order Malpighiales; family Salicaceae; genus Populus; species Populus euphratica. The sequence goes on from NW_011500324.1 coordinate 46,159, forward strand.
GAGAAACATAAATAAACAAGATAAGAACATAAATAAGATAAAAGTTAATTAAGTGATTAGTACTTAAAAGTGTATTTTTATCAAGGTTTTATATCATCATTTTGCACTTGAAGTACCAATAACTCCTTAACTAAGGCATGTTTTATAATAACATATCTTATAATATAAGATACCTTTAATTTATGATAAGTGTTTATTTTAAATGTAGAACTATCACATAAATAAAAGGATTGATTGATGAATTTAAGAACTAAAATTGAAAGGATAAAGAGATGACCAAACTTAGAAAAGAAATATTGATGCAATCTAAACCGGAATACGATTCGGTAATTGGGTCATATCTGAAGTTGTAGATCTCGGATTTAGGTCAACTTTATATAGATGGAAAGGTAAGATATAGGCCTACAACTTTCATATGCAGCCTAATATTTAAAAAGGCTATTTTTAAGTCCAAATTGTAGCAACAACAAAAAAGTTCAAATCTGTCCTACAGCCTGCGCACTGTTCAGTGTTTAACCCATATCTGGAGTTCTAGAAGTCCAAATGACCTCTATTTTCCTAGAAAGCTGAGACAATTTCCTACAACTTTCATGTTTTCAAGTGGTTCCAATTCTGACGTTATCAATGATGTTTTGGGAAGACAAGAGAAGATAAGGATTATCACCAAGTCAAGAGTTGGTCACCCACTTATCAATTAGTCATCAAATCAATAGTTCTCAATTTTGGCCTATAAAAAGAGACATTTGCCATGCATTTAGGCATCTTAGTTTCCAAATCAAGATAATGCTCTTGCTTTCTCTCTTTGTATTTTTGTAATGCTTAAGTTTTACTTTCATTAATATCAAGTTTATGCCTTTCAATTCCTTTCCTTTACTTAGTAAACTTTTATCTTATTTATGTTTTTATTTTGTTTATTTATTTTTCTTTCTTTCATTATGTTTAGCTAAGTTTATTATGTCAAGGTGAAAAGGTTACATTAATGGTGTAAGAATAAGTATAGTGTAAATTTAATATGAACTCTAATGTTTGATACTAACATGTTTTGTATTTGTTATCTTATTCACTCTTTAATACTTTTCTTGTTAAATAACTAATCTAGATTTATGTTGTATAACACTTGGTACAACAAATACTTGGGACTTTCATAGCTCATACTGTATGGTATAACTGACACCTGAGCTATGAAAGGAACTTGATTTGTTCTTAACATAAGTTATAATCATGAATGCCTAACAAGATTTACAAGTATTAGCTTTAATCGAATAAGATAACTAATGTAATAATGTTAACAATTTAGAATCTGATTGGAACCTCCTTTGAGTGTGGTTTTTAATTGATTAATAAGAATTTATACTATACTTGTTTGACATACTATTAGTGGATTCTCTAACCTTGACATTTGTTGTTATCGTTGTTTAATCCTTACATTAATATTCATCTCAAAGTTCTCATTTTCTTCTTCTTCTTGTCCTTCTTTTTCTTTATTATTATTATTATTATTATTATTATTATTATTATTGTTATTATTATTAGTATTACTACTACTACTACTACTACTACCATTGTTGTTGTTGTTGTTGTTGTTGTTGTTGTTGTTCTTATTATTATTATTGTTATTGTCATTGTATTATTGTTATCTATAATTTATACAATTAACCGCCCTGTGGTTCGACCCTAGTCTTATTGGGTTATTTATTACTTCGACACTTCTGCAGTTAGGAGAAGACATCAATCTTTTAGTCATGTCATGTTTTTGGCGCCATTGTCAGGGTGATAAGTTTTTGTACAAATTATAATATTTATTTTTCTTATATATAACTTTGTTTCTTTTCACTTGTTTCTTTCTTTTTTATTTTCTTATTCTTTTTATTATACTCCCACGTGCATGATGTGTGGTCACGTATATTAAGTGGTAGACTTTATAGGGTATCCTTATCATTTTCAGAAAATATGTCTGAAGAAGATAATCAATCACTTCGTAATGAGAATAATAAGAATAACCGTGTTAAAACACTTGGATACCACATGAATCCCATAAGAACAAGTGCACCATCATGCATAGTTTTTCCTCCTGATGCATCTCATTTTAATTTTAAGCTAGACATTATTCAACTTTTACCTTCTTTTCATGACTTCGATTTAGAAAATCCATACCTGCATTTAAGGGAATTTGAGGAGGTCTGTAACACCTATAATGACTCAAATTGTAGCATGAATACTATCAGATTAAAGCTTTTTCCTTTTTCATTAAAAGATAAAGCTAAAACATGGCTATAAAATTTGAAACATGGAGATTAAATCACCACTTTCACTCAAAAACTAGGAGAAAATTTTTATCAATGCTAGGATAGGTATCGAGACTTACTTAATACTTGCCCTCATCATGGTTTTGAAACATGGAGATTGGTTTCATATTTTTATGAAGGGTTAACACCTAGAGGTAGACAAATAATTGAATTGATGTGCAATGGAACTTTTGAAGATAAAGACCCTGATGTAGCAATGGAGTACTTAGACTTGTTAGCTAAAAATGCTTAAAATTAGGACACCGCAAGTACTTATGAAGCACCGAGTAAAACTCAACCTCATAAATCTAGTGGAGATATGTTCAACCTTAGGGAAGATCATGACCTCTGACACGACCAAAAGATTAATGTCTTCTTCCAAGTGCAGGAGTGTCGAAGTAATAAATAAACCGGCAAGACCGGGGTCCAACCATAGGGAGGTTAATTGTACAAATTATAAATGACAATAATACAACAACAATAACAATAACAACAACAACCATAATAATAGTAATTACAGCAATAATAATAATAATAATAATAATACTAATAATAGTAGTAGTAGTAGTAATAATAATAATAATAAGAATAATAATAATAAAGAAAAAGAAGAAGAAGAAGAAGAAGATGAGAACTTCGAGATGAAATATTAACATAAAGATTTAACAACGATAATAATAAATGTTAAGGTTAAAGGATCCACTAATGGTATGTCAAACAAGTATAGTATAAACTCTTATTAGTCAATTGGAAACCACACACAAAGGAGGTTCCAATCAGATTATAGATTGTTAACATGATTATATTAGTCATCTTATTGAATTAATGCTAATACTCGTAAATCTCTTCATGCATTCATGACGATAACTTATGTTAACAACAAATCAAGCTCCTTTCATAGCTCAGGAGTCGGTTATACCATACAGTATGGACACTGAAAGTGCCAAGCATTTGTTGTACCAAGTGTTATACAACATAAATCAAGATTAGTCATTTAACAAGCAAAGTATTAAAGAGTGAACAAGATAACAAATACAAAACATGTTAGTATCAAACATTAAAGTCCATATTAAGTTTACACTATACTTATTCTCACATCATTAGTGTAACCTTTTCACCTTGACATAATAAACTTAGTTAGACATAATGAAAGAAAGAAAAATAGATAAACAAAATAAGAACATAAATAAAATAAAAGTTAACTAAGTAAAGGAAAGGAAATGAAAGGCATAAACTTGATATTAATGAAAGCAAAGCATAAACACTACAAAAAATACAAAGAAAGAAAGCAAGAGCATGATCTTGATCTGAAGACCAAGATGCCTAAATACATGACAAATGCCTCCTTTTATAGGCCAAAATTGGGAACTATTGATTTGATGACTAATTGATGAGTGGGTGGCCAACTCTTGACTTGGTGACAATCCTTATCTTCTCTTGTTTGCCGAAAACATCATTGATAACGTCAAAATTGGAGCCACTCGACACATGAAAGTTGTAGGCAATTGTCTCAGATTTCTTGTGTAAAAAATTCAGCTCATTTTGAATTCTAGAACTCCAGATATGGCCAAAATACTGAACAGTGCTCGGGCTGGAGGACAGCTTCGGGCTTTTTTATTGTTGCAATAATTCTTTAGAGAACACATGAATCCCACAAGAACAAGTGCACCATCATGCATAGTTTTTCCTCCCGATGCATCTCATTTTAATTTTAATCCAGGTATTATTCAACTTTTACCTTCTTTTCATGGCTTAGAATTGGAAAATCCATACTTGCATTTAAGGGAATTTGAAGAGGTCTGGAACACATATAATAACTTAAACTATAGCATGAACACCATCAGATTAAAGCTTTTTCCTTTTTCATTAAAAGATAAAGCTAAAACATGGCTACAAAATTTAAGACCAGGATCCATTCGTGCTTGGGATGAAATGCAACAACAGTTTTTGAAGAAGTTTTTCCCATCTCATAGAACAAACTCTTTCAAGAGACAAATCACCACTTTCACACAAAAACCAGGAGAAACATTTTACCAATGTTGGGATAGGTATCGAGATTTGCTTAGTACTTGCCCCCATCATGGTTTTGAAACATGGAGATTGGTTTCACATTTCTATGAAGGGTTAACACCTAAAGATAGGCAATCCGGTGAATTAATGTAGCATAGAGCATTTGAGGATAAAGACCCTGATGAAGCAATGGAGTACTGACACTTGTTAGCTGAAAATGCTCAAAATTGGGACACCGCGGGTAAATATGAGGCACCGAGTAAAACTCAACCTCATACATCTAGTGGAGGTATGTACAACCTTAGGGAAGAGCATGACCTTCAAGCCAAGTTTGCATCTTTAGCTAGAAAAGTTGAGGCACTAGAATTGAAAAACAGTGGTCAATTAAAATCTGTTGAAAACATTGTGTGTCAAATCTGTGAAACAAATAAACACTCAACCAACGATTGTCCAACCTTGCCTTCTTTTAAAGAATGTCTCCATGAACAAGCCCATGCTTTAAACAGTTTTCAAAGGGCCAACCACAACCCATACTCCCAAACATACAACCCTAGTTGGAGAAATCACCCAAATTTCAGTTGGAAGAGTGCGAGCAACAATGCACAAACTTCACAAGCACCGTTTCAAGCACACCACAATTTCCAAAATTCTCATGGATATGCACCTCCTTATGCTCCACCTCCTTGAAGAAATCTTGAGGAAACATTGCATGCATTCATTGAAAAGCAAGAGACAATCAATACTCAACTTGCTCAAAACATGACAGATTTGAAACATACTCTTACTAAATTAACATCTGCTCTTATTTTCCAAGAGAAAGGTAAGTTTCCATCTCAAACACAACAAAATCCCAAGGGGCAATACAATGCAAATGCAAGTAGTTCCGGAAGCCAACATATGGATCATGTCAAATCAGTCACTACTCTGTGCAGTGGTAAGGTTATTGAAAAACCCTCTCTTGAACCTTATGAGAAAGATGATGAGTCAATCTCTAAGGGTAAGGAAGGGGATGAATCTGAAAATTGCAAAGAAACGACTGATTCACCGTCAACACTTCCATTTCCTCAAGCCATAACCAAACAAAGGAAAGTCAATCACAATTCTGAAATTTATGAAATTTTCAAACAGGTAAGGATCAATATACCTTTGCTGGATGCAATTAAATAGGTTCCTTCCTATGCTAAATTTTGGAAAGATCTCTGCACTGTGAAGAGGAAACTGAATGTGAAAAAGAAAGCCTTTCTAGCCGAACAAGTAAGTGCTATTCTTCAGAACAATAATGCTTTGAAATATAAAGACCCTGGTTGTCCTACAATTTCTTGCTTTATTGGAGAGCATAAAATTGAAAGAGCCTTACTTGATCTTGGTGCTAGTGTGAATTTACTTCCATATTCAGTTTTTTAGAGTCTCAATCTAGGTGAGTTAAAACCAACTTCTATAACTCTTTTACTTGCCGATAGATCTATAAAAGTGCCTAGAGGAATAATTGAAGATGTGTTAGTACAACTCGATAAATTCATTTATCCTGTGGATTTTATTGTCTTGGACACATAACCTGTTGAAGTATGTAATTCATTTCCTGTTATTTTAGGACGTCCATTTCTTGCAACTTCTAATGCATTGATTAATTGTAGGAATGGACTGATGAAGCTATCATTTGGAAACATGACATTGGAGATGAATATTTTCAATATTTGCAAGCAACCTAGAGATGATAATGATTTACAGGAAGTGGACTTTACTGAAAAATTAATTCATGATCAATTTCCAACCACTTCCAATGAAATTGAGATTGATGAATCTGATGATTTGGAAATGATTTATTTTCAGGAAGAATCAAAGACAAGTAATTGGAGGCCACAAATTGAGGAATTGCCACCACGACCAATTAAGTCCATACCTTCAAGTGTTCAACCACCAAAACCTGATTTGAAGTCGTTGCCATCCAATCTCAAATACTCATTTTTGGGAGAAAATGAAACTTTTCCGGTAATAATCTCTTCCAAACTTAATGCACATCAAGAAGGTAAGTTATTACAAACTCTAAAAATGCATAAAAAAGCATTAGGATGGACCATAGCTGATATAAAAGGAATTAGTCCTTTGATTTGTACACACATAATTTATTTAGAGGAAAATGCTAAACCCTCTAGAGAAATGCAACGAAGGCTAAATCCTAATATGAAAGAAGTAGTGAAAAATGAAGTCATTAAGCTTCTAGATAATGAAATCATTTATCCTATTTCTGACAGCAAATGGGTAAGTCCTACCCAAGTTGTACCTAAGAAGTCTAGAGTCACTGTGATAACAAATGAGAACAATGAGTTAATTCCCACTAGAACTGTTACTGGTTGGCGCATGTGCATTGACTATAGGAAACTTAATTCAATGACTAGAAAAGATCATTTTCCTTTACCTTTCATGGATCAAATCCTAGAAAGAGTTGCAGGTCATGAATTTTATTGTTTCCTAGATGGCTATTCGGGTTACAACCAAATTGAAATTGCATTGGAAGATCAAGAAAAGACTACTTTCACATGTCCATTTGGTACTTTTGCATATTGAAGGATGCCTTTTGGATTATGTAATGCACCAGCCACATTTCAAAGATGCATGCTTAGTATATTTAGCGATATGGTTGAATATTTTCTTAAGATTTTCATGGATGATTTTTCTGTTTTTGGCGATTCATTTGATGATTGTTTGACTAATTTAGAAAAGGTTTTAACCAGGTGTGAAGAGAAGAATCTTGTGCTGAATTGGGAAAAATGTCATTTTATGGTAACAAACGGCATTGTACTTGGTCACATTGTTTCATCAAAAGGAATTGAGGTTGACAAATCTAAAATTGAGTTAATTGCAAACTTTCCACACCAAAATCTCTTAAAGATGTTAGATCATTCCTGGGACATGCTGGTTTTTATAGAAGGTTCATCAAAGATTTTAGTGTAATATCTAAGCCTTTAAGTAACCTTTTAACAAAGGATACTATTTTTGAATGGACTGAACATTGTGAAGAAGCCTTTGTTAAACTTAAAAACTTGCTTACTTGTGCTCCTATCATTCAACCTCCCGATTGGTCATTACCTTTTGAAATAATGTGTGATGCTAGTGATTATGCCGTAGGTGCTGTTTTGGGACAAAGAAAAGATAAGAAACCTTATGTAATTTACTATGCAAGCACAACTTTAAATAGTGCTCAAATGAATTATACCACCACTGAAAAAGAATTACTTGTAGTAGTATTTGCATGTGAAAAATTCAGATTTTATCTTGTTGGCTCACCTGTTGTTGTTTTTAGTGATCATGCAGCATTGAAATATCTTCTTTCTAAGAAAGATTCCAAGGCTAGATTGGTGTGGTGGATTTTATTACTTCAAGAATTTGATATCACAATCAAAGATAAGAAAGGCAGCGAAAATGTTGTAGCATATCACTTGTCAAGATTGACAACAGATTCGAAAACTAACATCACACCAATCGATGACTACTTTCCTGATGAATCTTTACTTTCTGTCTCTACAATGCCTTGGTTTGCTAATATTGTTAATTTTCTTGTTTCAGGACAATTGCCAGCTCATTGGAATACCCAAGATAAAAGAAAATTTTTGAACGAAGTGAAGAACTTTTATTGGGATGATCCTTATTTATTCAAATATTGTCCTGATCAAATATTTCGAAGATGCATTCCTGACAATGAGGTAAGTAGTGTCATTAAATTTTGTCATTCTGAGGCATGTGGGGGGCCATTTCTCATCAAGAAAGACAACTGCAAAAATCTTACAAAGTGGATTTTACTGGCCCACCATGTTCAAAGACTCACATGCATTCTGCAAGTCTTGTGAAAATTGTCAAAAGTTGGGATCTATTTCAAAACATCACATGATGCCTTTAAACCCTATTATTGTCATTGAGATCTTTGACTGTTGGGGTATAGATTTCATGGGCCCATTCCCTCCATCATTTGGTTTCTTATACATATTAGTCGCAGTAGATTATGTTTCAAAATGGATAGAGGCAATTCCAAGTTGAAACAATGATCACAAAACAGTGATAAAGTTTTTGAAAGAAAATATTTTGAGTCGATTTGGAGTCCCTCGAGCCATAATAAGTGATGGTGGAACACATTTCTGCAACAAGCCACTTGAGTCTTTAATGAAGAAATATGGAATCACACACAAAGTTGTCACCCCTTATCACCCTCAAACAAGTGGACAAGTAGAGCTTGCTAATAGGGAGATCAAACATATTTTGGAGAAAACAGTGAACCCTAATAGGAAAGACTGGTCTTTAAGACTTAATGATGCACTTTGGGCTTATCGACCTGCTTATAAAACATCATTAGGTATGTCACCTTATAGACTAGTCTATGGAAAACCTTGTCACTTGCTTGTGGAACTTGAACATAAAGCTTATTGGGCTATTAAAACTTTCAATTCAAATCTGGATGATGCTAGTCAACTGCGAAAATTACAAATAAATGAGCTTGAGGAAATAAGAAATGATGCATATGAAAATTCAAGAATTCATAAAGCAAGAATAAAAGAATTTCATGACAAGAAAATACAAAGAAAAACCTTCAATGTTGGTCAAAAAGTCTTGCTTTATAATTCTCGACTGCATTTATTTCCTGGAAAATTAAGATCAAGATGGAGTGGTCCTTTTATTGTGAAACATGTGTATCCATATGGGGCCTATGACATCGAGACTCCAAAGAATGGCAATGTTTTCAAGGTAAATGGACATCGTCTGAAAGTTTACTTTGATAATTTTTCAGTTGAACATAACTCTATTGAATTGGGTGATCCTGTATATAAAGATTGATTTTATTTTATTTTATTTTATTTTTGTTTCTTATATAAATATTGATTTTATTTTATTTTATTTTTGTTTCTTTTTGAGTGATTTTTGCAAGTTTCTTCACCCCGGTCAAATGGCGGATAATGGTACTCCGTGACTTAAGTCGGTTCTTTCAGTTTCCCACAATTACTGATATCTGTGTATATATCTGTGCAATTCTTTGAATCTCTCTTCCAATTCTCATTTGAAAATGGACACTAATCTTGAAAAATTAAAAAAGTATTTTCCCGCTCTGCCTCAGAATGCGATTACAAAAATTTACCGTGCTAGATGTGCAAGATTGAGATTATTAATGAATCATGGAATTCCTGAAGATATTCGTTGGTTGATTAAAGCAAAGGTCCGATTATCAGGTGAGTCCTCTAACTTCTTCATTTCACACATGCTTGGAACAGGTAAAAGCACTTTTGCAAAGAAGCGTCGTGCAAAACGACTGGATGTCTGTCATCGATGTGCTAGATGGACTTGTAATACACAATGTCGTTCTTTAGGAATGGTATCTATAAACCGTGAAGATAAAATACAATTCATTAAGGATGGCCTGAGTAAGGAGTCTTTAGATAATCTTCTATTGACTCTTGAGACGCATCCTAGTGGAGATGTGCATCGTGCAATTCATGATTTATGACCACTATTTCATAAAGAACATGATCGACTTAGTCTTGGGAATCTGACTAAAAAAGACCCTGTTTGCCAATTTTTAAGAAAACTGGATGGGAAGCCTATCCCCGACCCATAGAGGGCGTTTAAGCCGTTCTTGGACGTAAAACCAAGGGAAGATGTGAGCCACAATCACAACTACCTGTACATACACATGTTTTTTTCAAAAGTAAATAAATAAATAAATAAAAAGAGAGAGAGAGTGTGTGAGACTCTAGCTGGCCTACATATAGATGTTATGATTGCCTTTCTACTTTCTCATCTATAAAACCCTCTTTTCCTTCCTTTCATTTCTACTCAACCCATACATTCAACAAATACAGAAGTGTGTAGAAATGGCAAGTTCCTCAAGTCATCAAATAAGAAATATTTGTGTTTTCGGTGGATCCAGTCCTGGGAAAGAAAAGGAGTTTTTAGAATCAGCAAATCATCTTGGTCAGGTGCTAGCTGAGAGAAAGATTCATTTAGTGTATGGGGGAGGCAGTCTTGGGTTAATGGGAGGTGTGTCAATAACTGCATTTTTAGGAGGTAGTCAAGTTTTGGGGGTCGTCTCTGAAGCTTTGGCACAGGGGGACTTCATTGGAAAAACAATTGGAGAGGAACTTCAGGTCTCCACAATGTCGGCTCGAATGAATGCAATGTTTAACCATGCTGATGCCTTCATTGCTTTACCAGGTGGTCTAGGCACATTGGAAGAGATCTTTCATATTTCCTCTTGGGCTCAATTGCACATTCATCATAAACCTATAGGTTTGTTAAATGTTAATGGTTATTATGATAAGTTGTTGTCTTTTCTTGATCATGCTGTGGAACAGGAATTTCTAACATCCTCTGCACGACAAATCATAATCTCTGCTACTACTGTTGAACAATTGATTGACCAACTACAATCTTTCATTCCTGTGATTGATCCTTCCATGAGTCGCATAAATTGGTCATCTACGGGAAGCCGTAAAAAGCTTAGATTGGATTTGAGCCTTCATTTGTGAATTTTTGTGTCTTTTAATTTTATTATTGTGTTTTGTTATTTCTTATTTTTGTTTCAGTGTGTTTCAGGTTTTGTCAGTGTTCGTTATTTCAGGTGATATCTTCTATACTCTATCTTTCTACCTTAGAACATTGAGGACAATGTCTCGTTTTGGTTGGGGGGAGAGGGTAGGAGTTGATAAAAAAAAAAGTTTTTCATAAAGCATGTGCATAATTGTTGTTACTAGGATGGCAGAGTAAAGGAGTTCTTTTGTTAAAGTGACTCTTGAGACGCATCTTAGTAACCATTCTTAACAAGGTCTATTATAATACTTCCTGAAATATTCAGGTTTACAAACTCTCGTATTGTTACCACTTAATTCTGCTCATTTACTTATTTAACATGTATTCTTAAACCTTAATTTACACACACACACTTTAACATATAATTGTGGGTTGCATATTGGATTATTACATTATTTATGTTCTTTTGTTAAAGGTAACAACTAAGGGAAAGGGATTGTATATAATTAAGAAAAAAAAAACATGAAAAAAAAAGAAAAAAAAAGAAAAAGAAAAAAATGATGATAATAAAAATGTAGATAAGTTTGGTTTCGTAGCCTCCCTAACCTAAGCAATTAAGTACGAAGGGGTGTTTTAACACCTAATACCCTAAAGTCAACTGACTTGGGAGCTATTGGTCCAACGCTTGTTACATGGGTTGAGGAGAAAAGCTTAAGGGAATCAAACATTGCACTATCTACATATCAGTATCTGCGACCCGAGTTACTAAGCTCGTAGGGGTGTCTTAACACCTAATGCCCTAAGACCAACTGGTCTGGGAGTCATTAGCTGAAAGCTCGTTACATGGGTTAAAGATGCATGATGTTTTTAAATTATATGTATATAGATTTTTTTAAAAAAAATAAAAAAAAAAACGGAAAAAAAGATAAAAAAAAAAGACAAATAATAATCCCAACCCAAGGAAGTTAACCTTAAACATTAGAACAAAAATTTTGTTCTCTTCCAAGAAAAGCCCCATAATTATGTGTTGATACATTGAGCACAAAAGAAAGGTTTATTAATATCTTATTAAGAGGTATTGAGCAGATATATAAATTTAATGAGAGTTTGTTTATCTGGATGGATTAATGGAAGTTAAATGATGAATACCTTGCTTTGTGAAATTTGCAAATTTGTTTTCTATTTTAACGCTTTGATTACTAGGGACTAGTAATAAGCTGGTTGGGGGGTGTAATTAGTACTTAAAAGTGCATTTTTATCATGGTTTTATATCATCATTTTGCACTTGAAGTATCAATAACTCCTTAACTAAAGCATGTTTTATAATAATATATCTAATAATATAAGATACCTTTAATTTGTGGTAAATGTCTATTTTTAATGCAGGCCTATCTAATTTGTGATAAATGTCTATTTTTAATGCAGGCCTATCACATAAATGAAAGGATTGATTGATGACTCTAAGAACTTAAATTGCAAGGATAAAAAGATGGCCAAACTTAGAAAAGAGATGTCGGTGCAATCCAAACCGGAACACTGTTCGGTAATTGGGTCATATCTAGAGCTATATATCTGAGATTTAGGTCCAATTTATATGGATGGAAAGGTAAGACATAGACCTACAACTTTCATATGGAGCCCAAGATCTAAAAAGGCCATTATCAAGTCCAAATTGTAGCAACAACAAAGAAGCCCGAATCTGTCTTCCAGCCCGAGCACTGTTCGGTATTTTGGCTAGCCCGAGCACAATTTGATATTTTGGCCATATTTGGAGTTCTAGAAGTCCAAATGAGCTGACTTTTTTACACAAGAAAGCTGAGACAATTGGCTACAACTTTCATGTTTGCAACTGGCTCCAATTTTGATGTTATCAATGACGTTTTGGGCAGACAAGAGAAGATAAGGATTGTCACCAAGTCAAAAGTTGGCCACCCACTTATCAATTAGTCATCAAATCAATAGTTCCCAATTTTGGCCTATAAAAGGAGGCATTTGCCCTGCATTTAGGCATCTTGGTTTCCAGATCAAGATCATGCTCTTCCTTTCTCTCTTTGTATTTTTTGTAATGTTTATGCTTTGCTTTCATTAATATTAAGTTTATGCCTTTCATTTCCTTTCCTTTACTTAGTTAACTTTTATGTTCTTATTTTGTTTATCTATTTTGCTTTCTTTCATTATGTCTAGCTAAGTTAGTTATGTCAAGGTGAAAAGGTTACACTAATGGTGTAAGAATAAGTATAGTGTAAACTCAATATGGACTTTAATGTTTGATACTAACATGTTTTGTATTTGTTATCTTGTTCACTCTTTAATACTTTGCTTGTTGAATGACTAATCTTGATTTATGTTGTATAACACTTAGTACAACAAATGCTTGGTACTTTCATAGCCCATAATGTATGGTATAACCGACACCTGAGCTATGAAAGGAACTTGATTTGTTGTTAACATAAGTTATAATCATGAATGCTTGACGAGATTTACAAGTATTAGCATTAATTGAATAAGATGACTAATGTAATCATGTTAACAATATATAATCTGATTGGAACCTCCTTTGTGTGTGGTTTCCAATTCAATAATAAGAGTTTATACTATACTTCTTTGATATACCATTAGTGGAACCTCTAACCTTGACATTTGTTATTATTATTGTTTAATCCTTACATTAATTTTCCATCTCCAAGTTCTCATCATCTTCTTCTTCTTCTCTTTCTTTATTATTATTATTATTATTACTACTACTACTACTACTATTATTATTATTATTATTATTATTAGTATTATTATTATTATTGTTATTATTATTGTTGTTGTTATTGTTATTGTTATTGTTGTTGTATTATTGTTATTTATAATTTATACAATTAACCTCCCTGTGGTTCGACCCCGGTCTTGCCGGGTTATTTATTACTTCGACACTCCTGCACTTGGGAGAAGACATCAATCTTTTAGTCGTTGCACTTGGGAGAAGACATCAACCCGGTCTTGCCGGGTTATTTATTACTTCGACACTCCTGCACTTGGGAGAAGACATCAATCTTTTCGTTGTGTCAACTGGCAAACAGGGTTTTTTTTAGTCAGATTCCCAAGACTATGCCAAGCATGTTCTTTATGAAAATGGGTTCATAAGTCATGAATTGCATGATGTTTATCTCGATTATGATGAGACTTAAGAGTCAATAGAAGATTATCTAAAGACTCTGTGTTTTGAAATAAATCCCATTTTTTGACAATTTTCACAGGTTTTTCGGGATGTATGTGATTCTTTGAATATGGTGAGCCAGTAAAATCCACTCTGTAAGATTTCTACAGTCCTCTTTTTTGACAAGAAATGATCCCTACGTGCCTTAGAGTGACAAAATTTAATGAAATTACTTACCTCATTGTTGGGAATGCATTTTTGAAATATTTGATCAAGACAATAATTGAATAAGTAAGAGTCATCCCAATAAAAATTTTGCATGTTGCTCAAAAATTTTCTTTTGTCTTCAGTACTCTAGTGAGCTGGCAAAAATCCTGAAGCAAGAAAATTGATATTTTTAGCAAACCAAGGCATTGAACTAAGAGAAAGTAAAGATTTATCAGGAAAGTAATCATCGATTCGTGTGATGTCGAGTGTCGAATCTGTTGTCACTTTTGATAAAAGATCCGCATCAACATTTTTGGTGCCTTTTTCATCATCGATTTCTTTCTGATTGGTCTTGGCATGAGGAAATGGAAGTGCTGGTGGGGAATCAGTCTTTTCTTTGCAATGTTCAGATTCAACCCCTTCCTTACCCTTAGAGATTGACTCATCATCTTTCTCACAAGGTTCAAGAATTGGTTTGTGAATAACCTTACCATTACGAAGAGTGGTGACTGATTTGACTTGATCCATGTGTTGACTTCCAGGACTACTTGCATTTGCATTGTATTGCCCTTGGGATTTTGCTGTGGTTGAGATGGAAACTTACCTTTCTCTTGAAAACTGAGAGCAGATGTGAATTTTGCAAGAGTATCTTTAAAATCAATTATGCTTTGAGCAAGTTGAGCGTTGATTATCTCTTGCTTTTCAATGAATGCATACAAAGTTTTCTCAAAATTTCTTATAAGAGGTGGAGCATAAAAAGGTGCATATTGATTAGTACTTAAAAGTGCATTTTTATCATGGTTTTATATCATCATTTTGCACTTGAAGTATCAATAACTCCTTAACTAAAATATGTTTTATAATAATGTATCTAATAATATAAGATACCTATAATTTGTGGTAAATGTTTATTTTTAATGCAGGCCTATCACATAAATGAAAGGATTGATTGATGACTTGAAGAACTTAAATTGCAAGGATAAAGAGATGGCCAAACTTAGAAAAGAGATGTCGGTGCAATCCAAACCGGAACATTGTTCGGTAATTGGGTCATATCTGGAGCTACAGATCTCATATTTAGGTCCAATTTATATGGATGGAAAGGTAAGACGTAGGCCTACAACTTTCATATGGAGCCCAAGATCTAAAAAGGCCATTATCAAGTCCAAATTGTAGCAACAACAAAGAAGCCCGAATCTGTCTTCCAGCCCGAGCACTGTTCGGTATTTTGACCATATCTGGAGTTCTAGAAGTCCAAATGAGCTGAATTTTTTACACAAGAAAGCTGAGACAATTGCCTACAACTTTCATGTTTGCAACTGGCTCCAGTTTTGACGTTATCAATGACGTTTTGGGCAGACAAAAGAAGATAAGGATTGTCACCAAGTCAAAAGTTGGTCACCCACTTATCAATTAGTCATCAAATCAATAGTTCCCAATTTTGGCCTATAAAAGGAGACATTTGCCATGCATTTAGGCATCTTGGTTTCCAGATCAAGATCATGCTCTTCCTTTCTCTCTTTGTATTTTTTATGCTTTGTTTTCATTAATATTAAGTTTATGCCTTTCATTTCCTTTCCTTTACTTAGTTAACTTTTATGTTCTTATTTTGTTTATCTATTTTGCTTTCTTTCATTATGTCTAGCTAAGTTAATTATGTCAAGGTGAAAAGGTTACACTAATGGTGTAAGAATAAGTATAATGTAAACTTAATATGGACCTTAATGTTTGATACTAACATGTTTTATATTTGTTATCTTGTTCACTCTTTAATACTTTGCTTGTTAAATGACTAATCTTGATTTATGTTGTATAACACTTGGTACAACAAATGCTTGGCACTTTCATAGCCCATAATGTATGGTATAACCGACACCTGAGCTATGAAAGGAACTTGATTTATTGTTAACATAAGTTATAATCATGAATGCTTGACGAGATTTACAAGTATTAGCATTAATTGAATAAGATGACTAATGTAATCATGTTAACAATATATAATCTGATTGGAACCTCCTTTGTGTGTGGTTTCCAATTCAATAATAAGAGTTTATACTATACTTGTTTGATATACCATTAGTGGAACCTCTAACCTTGACATTTGTTATTATTATTGCTTAATCCTTACATTAATATTTGATCTCCAAGTTCTCATCATCATCATCTTCTTCTTCTTCTCTTTCTTTATTATTATTATTATTATTATTATTATTATTATTATTATTAGTACTACTACTACTACTACTACTACTACTACTACTACTACTACTACTACTACTACTACTACTACTACTACTACTACTACTACTACTACTACTACTACTACTACTACTACTACTACTACTACTACTACTACTACTACTACTACTACTACTATAACAACAAATCAAGTTCCTTTCATAGCTCAGGTGTCGGTTATACCATACATTATGGGCTATGAAAGTGCCAAGCATTTGTTGTACCAAGTGTTATACAACATAAATCAAGATTAGTCATTTAACAAGCAAAGTATTAAAGAGTGAACAAGATAGCAAATATAAAACATGTTAGTATCAAACATTAAAGTCCATATTAAGTTTACATTATACTTATTCTTACACCATTAGTGTAACCTTTTCACCTTGACATAATTAACTTAGCTAGACATAATGAAAGAAAGCAAAATAGATAAACAAAATAAGAACATAAAAGTTAACTAAGTAAAGGAAAGGAAATGAAAGGCATAAACTTAATATTAATGAAAACAAAGCATAAAAAATACAAAGAGAGAAAGGAAGAGCATGATCTTGATCTGGAAATCAAGATGCCTAAATGCATGGCAAATGCCTCCTTTTATAGGCCAAAAATGGGAACTATTGATTTGATGACTAATTGATAAGTGGGTGACCAACTTTTGACTTGGTGACAATCCTTATCTTCTTTTGTCTGCCCAAAACGTCATTGATAACGTCAAAATTGGAGCCAGTTGTAAACATGAAAGTTGTAGGCAATTGTCTCATCTTTCTTGTGTAAAACATTCAGCTCATTTGGACTTCTAGAACTCCAGATATGGCCAAAATACCGAACAGTGCTCGGGCTGCAAGACAGATTCGGGATTTTTTGTTGTTGCTACAATTTGGACTTGATAATGGCCTTTTTAGATCTTAGGCTCCATATGAAAGTTGTAGGCCTATGTCTTACCATTCCATCCATATAAAGTAGACCTAAATTTGATATCTACAGCTCTAGATATGATCCAATTACTGAACAGTGTTCCGGTTTGGACTACACTGACATCTCTTTTCTGAGTTTCGCCATCTCTTTGTCCTTTCAATTTCAGTTCTTAAATTCATCAATCAATCCTTTCATTTTATGTGATAGACCTGCATTTAAAATGAACATTTACCATAAATTAAAGGTATCTTATATTATTAGATATATTATTATAAAACATGTTATAGTTAAGGAGTTATTGATACTTCAAGTGCAAAATGATGATATAAAATCTTGATAAAAATACACTTTTAAGTATCAATCACTAACCTTAGCTCTCTCTTTGTTTTCTCAATTTCATTAGTTAAACTCATCAATTAATCCTTTCATTTATATAATAGGCTGACATTTAAGATGAACATTGACCATAAATTAAAGGTATCTTATATTTATTAGATATGTTATTATAAAATGTGCTCTAGTTAAGAAGTGATTGATACTTTAAGTACAAAATAATAATATAAAATCTCGATAAAAATACACTTTTAAATACTAATAAGAAGATCTTATTTGAAATCAATTCTTACATTCCTCCAAGCCTATTCTAGAATTTTTAAAGGATGTAAAACCCAACATATGCATCCTTATCTAGGTTTGCTTGCTTATAGTTGTTGAATTTTCAACAACTAGCTTAAATATTTTCTTCATAGATGGCAAATAGAACGAGGATTTTAACCATTTATAGGAGTTTTGAATTCCAACATGGCCACCAAGATAAAAATCACTAGCTGTTAGCACTATTCTTTTCTTTAAGTCACCACCCTGCATTCAAATCTCAAAATCGTTTTACATCAATGCATACTTTGGCTAGGTTTGAGGATTCATAAGCTTTTCCACTAAAATTTCCTGCATAAAAGGACCATTTTACAAGTTTCTTACACCACTTTACACCAAGTAGGTACAATGATAGTAATTGCATCTAAGTTCCCTTGTTGAATTCCATGCATTCCTCTAAACTCGTTAATTGCTTCAATGGCAAGCCTTCTTGATAAGGCATTTGCTGTAAGGTTTTCTTTGCCTTTCCTGTAGTGGATTTGATAGCTTAGTCCTAACAGTTTAGTCAATCTTTTTTATTGTAAGGATGCATGAATCTTCTACTCCAAAAGAAACTTGAGACTTTCATGGTTTGTTTTAATAACAAACTGATTGTGCTCTAAGTAATGCCTCTAGTGCTTTACTATTAAAATTGCCATGTATTCCTTTTTATAGATTGATAATCCTAAGTGTTTCACACCCAATGCTAGACTGAAAAAAGCTTGAGGTCTTCCTTCTTGACTCAGCACAACACCTAGTCTATTGGTGCAAGCATTAGTTTCCAGCATAAAGACCTTCTTAAAATCTAGCAATGCTAATACTGGTGCTGTATACAAGGCTTCCTTTAACCCATCTAAAGCTATATAAGCCAATGCATTCCACCCAAAGCTGTTCTTTTTCAACGGCTGAGTTAATGGTTTACTAACAAATTCAAAATTCTGATGAATTTCTTGTAGTAACTAGCTAACTTAAAAAATTCCTCTCAGTTCTTTAATTATATGGTACTGGCCAATCTTGTAAAGCTGCAATTTTTTAAGGCCTGTTACTATTCCATTGCCAAAAATAATATGCCTCAAATACACTACTTTCTTCTCACAAAAAGTATATTTGGATCTTTTTGCAAATAGTTCTTGAGATTATTACGTTCCTCTTGGTGATTTCCTCATTGGACTCGTCCTTCCATCTAGCATGTTTGAAGGTTTGTAGTAGTGTAATTGGCTTGAGAATCTTTAGCATAAGCTTGATATCCTCTTTGAGTTCACTTGTAAAACTAGATACATAAGAGGCTTTTGGAGGAGAGGAATTGACTACACTTATTAAGGACTTGAGTTCTTTAAACTTCTTCACATATTCCTCTACATTTTTTTTTCCCTTATTCTAGCGTATTAAACTCTTCCACCACATCATTTTGATTCCAAACCTTATACACACTACTTTAGTGAATTCTTACCAGTTGGATAAATCATCATTTCCCACCAAGAATCCTCTATGCCAAATCTCAGCCCTGCTTTCAATGTATAAGGCAACAATCTTTACCCATTGATGTACGTGTACAAAATACACTTTAAATAATCTTCTACATTTTCTAATCCAACCACGAGGATTATCTCGAGAAGAAGTAAGCAGTTACCTTATCCTACTTCCTTCTTGAATTCCCAAAACATCTCCCTTATTGCTATTCTGGTTATAGGAGTTGTTTCCTTCCATAATGACTCCTTCCCTCCTATGATCTCCATCCAAATTAGCCTCGACGGAATTCAAAGTTAATAGCACCGTCTCCAATTGTGATTGCGTTGTCCCACCTTCTTGCACAATTCATCTTCTTTCACCTTTATTTCTGTTCTAATCTCCTATATTTCTTTGTTGGTGCATTTATTGTGCTTTTCTAGAGCTCTTAGTCTATTATTGTCTATCATGATGAGTTAGAAGTGTTTGAGTGGATCTTCTTTAGCTCTAATACCACATTGTCAAGAAAGGTCTTGACAATGGAGTTGATAAAAAATAAATATTGAGAGATAGAGAAGTTGAGATAAGAAGAAGAAGCTCTGCAATTTTTCTTAGAAAGGAATTCTCATCAATTACTTCCTTAACACGTTTTTTACATCATGTATTTATACTAGCATAGCTCTGTTTATTCTTTGGTAGGAACTAACTTTTTCTAACTAATCTAATAGAATTAACCAACAATTAGACATATTAAATGCTTGAAAACTATTATTGCTGCTTCCACTTCTATTAATCTTACTGAACTGCCATTATTGCTAAGCTACTACTATTGTTTTCTTCTTGCTTACGTAACATATGATGGCCAACCATCATCATCCACCTTCCATATCCTTCTATGCTTTCTGAACTTGGATTTGAATGGCTTATTCAAATCAATTTCATCTCTAAATCCGCACAAACTTTGTCCCGTGTGTTAGTCCACTCTGTGCTCTCATTCTCTTAAAGAGTTCGTCCAAGCTTAATTCCTATTCAAGTCAAACTTAATTTATTATTTCACTCAACGGGACCACCAGAAACTTATAGCCAGTCTTTTTGCCATGTATCTCAAATATCAATGTTTTCTGCCATGACTTCCAAATGCATTTCTTACCTGAAGAAGGAGATAGAAAGCAACGAATGGGCAGAAAGGGGTCTGCTATTAAAGTTGAACTTATTAGTGTTTCCTTATAGGAACTTTTCCGAGGTAGCTTCATCCCTCATATCCTCATCATCCCTCATATCTAAAATATGAAAGGACTAGAATTTCATTGGGTTTCTCTTCATTCATTTTATTTATTTCCATTTTATTCCTACGAGCAATCAAATCATCTTCTTGGCAGCTGACATGACATTAGGTTAACCCATGAGCTTAGTTTGAGAAATTTTATGATCCTCAATGAGTCACGCACTATATGGATGGGAGTTGAGGAAATATATATATATATACATATTTATATATTTATCATTTTTGATGGATCTAAATTTAATTTTCTTATCTCATCATCTGCATCTTGTTAAAAAGAGCCTATATAACTTCTTGTACTAAGCACCATAATTGTTCTGGAAGAAGGTGCAACAAATGCAATGTCCAATACAAGTCATAGATAAAGTAACAGGGTAAAAAAATACTGATTTCAATAGATGGACTTGACTTTCTTCGAACACCCATAACTTTTGCTCTTTGAGAATTTGAATATGTTTTCGTTAATTTGTTAATATGATGTAGCTCATCTAATGTAATATCCAAAATGGTTTGTTTTTTCTAAACAAATGTGTTTGTATTAAAAGGGTATTGAAGAAATTCTCTTCAAGAAGGAAAGGATTGAAATTCTTCTCAAGTCGAAGGTGGAACATTAATGAGATGATCTACAAGGTCAAGCTTCGAAGGCTCTCTTTTCTCCATCTGACCATTAATGAGATGATCTATATATGTAGAGGGAACAACTGGATTTTTTCATCAGTTATTTATTACAAGGGAAATCTTTGTATTTTCTTCACCTTTTACGTGCTATATGTTGTTCAAAATATTGAATAACATGTAGCATAAAAAAGGTGAACAAAATACAAAGATTTCATTAATGCTATATATATTTTTACTAATGGACTTTTAGTCAGCAACCTACTATTTTTAGAAAATAATGTTTCCTCAATATTGTCATGATGCTATGGATGTTAGACGTGTTGTCTCTGTGTGTGTGTGTGTGTCGTTGTTCATAGCTCTACAAAAATTAGGCGCACACTTAAGATTAATAAAGTAAATCGGAATTTTTAAGAACACAAATTTCAAATAACAACTGATTAGGAGATTCAGTACCCCGAGATTCCAGAAGATCTAATGAGCTCTAGAAATTCTGTTCTTTAACAATCCCTTTCTACTAGCGAGTTGCCTTCTTGAAGACGATGCTGCAAGGATACGCTACAATTTCTAAGTAGCTAGTCAGAGAAAAACAAAAAAAAAAAAAAAAGGAAAAGGAGAGGAAAATGTCGTGAAGAGATCAACATGCTGTTCAATGTACAATAGAAACCCTGCATTGCTTTAAATTATTTCAAGTAGCATCATTTCTTTCAGAGAGCTCATAACAAGCAATAATCCTTTAAGAAAGTGGCAAAGATAGAAGAAGAAAGTGATAGAATTGAAGTGCTGAGAAAAATGTATGCATTATTATTACAGATGAAACTATAAATGCCATGCCATGCCATGCCATATAAATACTCTTGTTTCTCTCTCAAACCCTCTTCCATTCACTTGGTGTGTGGATCCAATGTTTATCCATGCCATGTTTAATTAACAAAGCAATTTCGGATGATTGGTGCCTATGGAACCGATTAGAAACGCAGAATGTTGAATAAATTATAACTTCCACATTTTTTAAAATAGTTAATAGCAAAATGCATGCTAGATTAAACCATTGCTATATATCACATGGTCAAGATATCATTACTAAAGCAGCTAGTATGAGCACTTACGTTGAAAATTCACTTTATTCTTCAGTATGCATGCACGTTTTTATTGGTTTTTAAATGATGATCCAATGAACGGAACACAGTCATTAACCGAGTTAACTATGGCTGGCGATTCGCTGGGATTTTTCCAGTTCAATGCATGTTACAAACTTAATAGCTAAGGATACTCAGTACCTAAAGATTAAAATTCGTACGTGTGACTTTAGTTAGAGATTTCAGCTCCCATTCTAGCCAATATCTACATTCTTCCGGGGTGCTGCCATTTAACTTTTTCATACAAGTTGCTTTGACCCACATGCATGCAATTCAGTATTTAAGGCAAGAACCAGGCATATAGAGGAGGACCATTACTTCGACATAAAACAAGACGTTGCTCAAGGTCTAATGGCATGTTGCTTACATTTTCACAGCCATTCAACTGGCTTGCGTTAAACCCCTATCCAAATACCGTCTTCCTTACTAATGATGAAGCTTAGTTTCACTTCAAGCGACCCTAAGCTTGGAGGGGCAGTTATTCAAGTAAATGCATCAGTTATTTCAGCACTTCCAAGTTCAAAAACAGGTTATTACATAAGCTCACTACTGAATAAGATAATCTCTGGATTATCTCTTTCGTAACAATATTAGGTTTTCAAACATGATACACAACAAATTGACTCTCTTTTATAACTTGGCAAAGAAAACCAACGAATTTTAATCATTTTAAATGTCAGATGAGACTTAAGATACTTTTAACTTGCTCTTGCATGCCAAATTCCGATAATGTGAAGAAAGTAATGCCGAAACTGCTTTAGTGGTCATGTTAACATTTGTTTGCAGCTTTTGTGATTGTTTCTTGAGCATTGAAAAATTTATCGAATGAAAAAGAAATTGATGTAATGAAATTCTTTATTAATTTATTAATTTTACAAATTCAATGAATTGTTAGAAATTAATTGTAATTAAATAATTTTACATTCATTAATTTAAATTTGTTCTGATTCAATATTGATTTTGTAAATTTAATGATTGTCATATTTTTTAATCAGTTTTATTAAATCTTTTCATAATTATTTTTATGTAAATTTAATGAATTGTCAAATCATCTCTAGTTTCCTATATAAATAAGAGTTGATGGATTTCATTTGAAAATGATGAAGATGGAAAAATTTCCTCTTTTTTTCTTGTGTTCTCTTCTTCCTCTAGCTCTTTAGGTTTTGTTGTTCTAGATAAAAAATTTGTGTAAGTTTTCTACTTTGTAGGCTTGATTGTAAGTGCATCATTTTGAGGTATAGTTGTTGGAATCCTTGCACCAAGAATGTTTGCAGCAATTGATGGGCATTTAAGCTTTAAGCACAGATGATATAATCTTGACAACTTTCTTTCCTACGTTGGTTTTTTATTTGAAATTCTACAAGTAAGGACTTCATGTATTGTTCTCGTTGGTTTTTTATTTGAAATTCTACAAGGACTTCATGTATTGTTATATATTTATACTTATCTTTTGTTTAATGTATTGGTATGTTACTCTTTTGTGCATATATTTATAATCCTGCAAATATATCACTGATTTTGCTAAACAATTTTCTATAATCTTAAGACTTAATCTTTATCTTAATTGTTTATTTCATTTATATATTTGCTTGCCTAAACCTTTGATAAATGAATTATTTTATTTTATTTTTTATTGCTCAAAGTAATCAATTTTTTTATTATTTTAATAGAAAAATACGAACTCTACACAAGATTACACAAAATTGGTAGAAATGATTCCTTTATCACTTTTTGTTTGTTATGCATTATGAGACACTTGAGAAGTTTAGTAGTGTTAACTTCAAAATGTGACAATAACATATTAGGCTCTTGAATGCTTAAGCATTATAAGAAGAAAGTTGAAAACCAACTCATTAAAATAATAAAAGCAATATGAAGAAAAAAAGGTGGAGAATACGAAGTATTTTCTGGTGAATTTTATTCTCAAAATGATATTATTCTTTAAATTACCATTTTTTATTCATCTAAACAAAATGACATTGTTAAACATAAAAATCAAACTTTAAAAGAAAAAAATGAATACCATATTGATAAGTTTAGGAACATCGTAGAACTTATTGTGGGAGACAATTTTGACATTCAAAGTAACAAAGTACCTCACAGAAAATTAAAAAGGAAACACCCTATATGTTATGAAAAGGAAGATCTTCCTTAAAATATTTCAAAGTATAGCAGTGTCTTACAAAAATTACAATATCTATTTCTTAAAAGGTCAAGACAAGACCTAAAATAATAGATACATATTCATTATATATCTATATTATAGTAATGCATATCAATTTCTTATATATAAATTAAATATTAATTATATTTATCCCAATACAATAATATAGTCAAAGAATGTTATATTTTCAAAGAAGATATGTTTCTTTATAAGAAGACACAAGAAATTCATTCACTATAAGAATAAACAAAGAAAGCTTAAATAGTCTTCATCAAAATTTAAATGAAGATCTTCGAGGAATGATGAAATCAAGCCAAATTAAGTATTAATGATATTCTTCTCGGTACAATAAAAAAAGTCAAAGAATGTTATATATCTCTCAAAGATGATTGTTTTCTTATAAGGAGACATAAGAAATTCATTCACCTATAAGAATAAATAAAGAAAGCTCGAGTGGTCTTCATTAAACTTTAGATAAAGATCTTTAAGAAATTATGAAATTAAGCAAAAAAGGAGTAAGATGATGAAAATGTCATGAATGCTTGACGATGTTCATTTTCTAACTTGGAAAAAATAAGCATTGAAGCTACTTTAAGGCAATATCCTGCCCTAAAGTTTCGTATTAAAAGGAGGTAGTAATTGCCAGATTAAATCTATCATGCAAAATTATATATGAAAACTAGTTGATCTTTTATCCAAAAAAAATAAATATTAGGCCACAAATGGATTTTTAAGTGAAAAATGAAAGCTACTAGAGGCATTAACAAATACAAAGTAATTCTTATTGTCAAAGTTTTTATAATAATAAGAAGATATGAACTATTTTAATACAATCCCACCTATGTTAATAATAATATTTATACGGACATTTATAGCCATCAAAGCTATTAATAACCTAGAAATACATCAAATAAATGTAAAAACAATTTTTTAACATTATATGACCTTAACAAAGAGGTTTGTATGGAACAACCTAAGGAATTTATTGTTAAATAAAAAGAAAAAAAAATTGTGAGCTTTTCAAGTCATTATATGATTTGAAACAAGTTTCTAAATAATATCATAATAAGTTTGATAAGGCTATGTTGTCCAATAAATGTAAAATTAATGAGGTTGATAAATATGTTTATGTAAGAAATATAAAAAAATGTTATGTCATTGTATATCGTTATATGGATGACTTATTAATATTGGACAATAATGAATACATGATCAAGTCTACTAAAAAAATATTAACTAATAAGTTTGATATGAAAATATGAGGTATTACGTATATTATACCAAGAATTAAAATTTATATGATAGTTGATGTTTTAGTATTGTTTGAATCTTATTATATTGAGAAAATTATTGATAAACTTTCTAAATGTGATAATAATATTGTCTAAACACCAATAAAAAATAATGTCTATCCAAAAAAATGATGAAGGGATACTTTATTGGAATATTCTTTAATTATTAGTAGCTTGATATATATTATGAAATACACAAGACCAAATATCATATACTCAATTAACAAGCTAAGTAGATTTATCAATAATTTAAGTTTTAGATAATTAAAAAGCAATAAATAAAACATTTAAATACTTCTTGGACAATAGGTTCCACTACAATATATGAGGGATATAGTGATGCAAATTAAATATTTAATACTAAGAACTCAAAATTCAAAAGTAGACATGTTTTCACACTAATTGGAGTAAAAATATCTTAAAAGTCCTTCAAGTAAATATGTATAGTAGGATTCATACTCTATATAAAGCTAAGAAGAAAACCAAGCAGCTTTGAAATTTGTTAAAAAAAAATTTATGCTAGCCAAAGCTAGTCCCAATGATTTATGTCCATTGTAAGAACTATTCAATACATGGAAAGGCATAAAGTAAAATATATAATTATAAGTTTAGATATATATATCAAAGAAACGATATTATCAAACATTTATTCCTAAAAAAAATTATTTTCTTGACTAAATTAGAGCAAAGAAAAATATTGTAGATCCACTTACTAATAGTTTAATGAAAGATCTTATGTATAGTTTCATCAAGAGAAATTATAATGAAGTCTTTAAATATGAAAAATTATCATGATAGTAACTATACCTAGTTGATTGATGATTCCTAGATCTAGGTTAAAAAAAAAACTAAGTCATACAAGATTCTCGATAATACTAGGAAATAAGAATTTCCTTATTTTTATGGTGAAAAAGGGTGCTAGCTACAACATGACTACAATGAATTATATTCTTAATGATTTTTATATTCTAGTTTATTTTATGAAGTATTTAAAATACTCTTGATAAGAGATCATCTATATAAGTAAGAAATATAATAAATTATATGAAAATTTCTAAAAATTGAATTTTCTAAAGGATTTATGAAACTAGTTGTTATTTTGAGTAAAAAAATAAACAGAATAGTAAAAGCTACAAAAAATTCTAGGAAAGGAACTATGGGACCACAATTATCTTGATTTATATAAAAGGTTGATAAGTTCAAGATGCTATATTCACTAATTAGCCATGTAAAAAAAAATTATTTATTCTAATATAATGATCTTCCAATTTATTTTCTCTTTATGATTCCTTGTGTATTTGTATTATATACCATTCAAAATTTTTTATTTATTCTCTTTATGATTCCTTGTGTATTTGTACCATTCAAAATTTTTTATTCATATGAAAGGTTGTTAAAAAAATTACAAGTATGTGAAATTGATCCCATCATATTTCTTTGAATTTAATATGACTCATTGCAATAAATTGCCAGGAATTAATTACTTCCTTTTAAATCTATTCTAATTCATTGATTCTGCAAGTTAATGAACTATTAGGTTCATTCATCAATTTCATTTAATCTTTTCAGATTCATGGTTAAAAATCAAGTAAGTCATCTAGTTAGAATCCTAAAAGACTACTGGCACTGTTTGCACGAATTAAGCCAAACAATACTTAAGAACAACTTCATTTCCTACCCTGTTTTTTATCCAAAATTCTATAAATACTACATATTATTTCATATTTGTACTTAAGTTCTATTTAATGTGTTGGTGTCTATTTAATGTGTTGGTGTGTTAATTCTTAATTCACGTGTTTATATTTTTGCAAAGATATCATTGGTTTTACTAAACAATCTTCTACATCAGAATCATACACGTGTGTTCGTCTCT